>NC_031770.1:18040813-18212263 GCF_001522545.3 Parus major
TTTTTTTTTTTTTTTTTTTTTTTTTTTTTGTGTGTGTGCGTGCGTGTGTAAAGCTGCAGATTCATAAATCTTACAGAAGGGTCAGGGTAAGAAATATCAGCTGGAGAGAAGGCTGGCAGGACTGTTGTGACTGTCTTCTAGTCTGCTTTAATATCTCATTAGATCTCACCCATTAATTTAAGCACTCATTCTAGCAACTACTTTCTGCAATCCAAAATGGGTCCTTCACACATGGAGAGCCCCTGAGTTTGTTTTCCTTTCCATCAGCATCATATCATATACACCATCCAATCATCCTGATTTCATAGCTTTCTCCACCTTCACGCTGCACTAAGACCACAATGTGCTTGTAGGGGGAATTATGGGCTAGTTGTGATTTTCCAGGCCTCGCCAACAGCAGAGAGCTGGTGTGCAATTAACCTTCTGGTGGCTGATTAAAGGTGACAGGACGTGCAGAAGTGCTGACCCCCTGCTCTCAAGTGCAACCGCCCATCAGGGAAGCATTTGCTTGCACACGCTGGATTTACTTGGCACAGTGCACAGCAACTGGAAACAAGCACCACTGCATAAAACTCTCAGTAAGAAAAGACCATCCACAGGTATTTCCTAAATCTGACAGGAGACTATAACTGCACCTGTTTTCAGCTGAGACCCAAGTGGGCAGCTTCCTTATCTGAGGCAAACTACTGCTGCTGAGGACAGGCTCAGGGTACCTCAGTTCAAGCTGGATTTTTAGATGCAAGTACGGATGAAAACAAAATAGTTTTTTGGTTTTGTTTTTTTTTTTTTTTTATTCCCATAGTGGATCATCATCTCTATGATTTTGCCAGAACAATCCCAGTCTATTTCCACAAAACCTGGCTGGTGCCTTCGGCCCTTTGCTTCTCCAGCAGCAGTACATTAAAATTACTGCACAGAAAAGCCGTTCAGTATTGAAGAAGGAAATACTAATAACTGCCTAATAAAAGTCTTAGTAAGAAACAGTTTCCTCCTTCTTGCCAACAGCGGTCAAAAATGTGGGGAAGCTGGAAATAAAGATATCAGAATACAGACGCATAAAAGGCAAAATCAACCCCATAAGGAAGTCAAGTTTCTAGAAGAAAATTACTCTGTAAAACTCATCTGGATTTGAGAATAGTTATTGTTTTTCTTCTACCCCTGCTTTCATGTTCAAAGTGGATTTAAATGCAGTAGGTACACATCAACCCAACTTTAAAACCAACTCTTTCCTTGCTACTAGCATTTATAAAACACCAGGAAAATAATGTCATCAAGGCCCTTACAAAAAGTCCCATTTTAACCTTTATTTGCCCAAGGAAGATCCTTCCTGGTGGATGCCAAATGGGAGTGCCAGCCAGAGGAGTTTTATGGGCCCATAAACAAGTGTGCCAGACTATACAGTGTGTATACAGCACCCTCCAGAGCTGCTTCCCTCACTGGAACCAAATCTGCTCTAAATGGAGTCCAGCCATCGCTTGGATAGCTCACAGATTCCCTGTGCCAGGCTCCACCAGGTCTTGGAAGACCCAGGTCACCTCCCTGTGAGACACCCAGGAGGGTGGGCAGATGTTCTGGGAGCCGAGCAGGGTGGTGTAAGGTATCCCCTTGCCAGCTGTGGCTCTGGGATGCTGCCTACAGCAATAGCCATTCCTCCACGCCTTCAGCAAATGGAAACAAAAACAGAGGAGGCGCAGTCAACACAGCAATGCAGCACACAGGGGAAGTCATTTCCTACTGATACCTCTAACACATCATTTTATATCTCAGTGCCTGGGCTCTGGTTACCTTTATCTTAGCCAAAAGACTGTAGCGGTCATAAAAGGTATTTTGCTTTTATTTCTTTTAAAAAATTTTATCATGAGATTTTGATTATCTGTCCTGTAGCGGTGGATTCCAAAGTCATTATCTCCCATGTCTGCCTTCACTGTCCTGTCCTCGATTTTTTTCCGGATTTCTCAGCTCCTTGAGGCATCCATTCATCTCGGAATTGTGAAATGAAGAGAAAAAGGGCAAGACTGACCAGTTTTTCCTTTCATTTGTCACAGTGTCTAAGCCAAATGTTTGCCCTTGCCCCCCAATGTATGAACTCCTTTCCAAACCAAGATATTCTCATTTTCCCAGCAATCCATTTCATTTTGTGGTCATGATGAATGGTGATATGAATCTCAACATGCTTCAGGTCTCAGCCAAACTTTGCAAGGAATAAAGACATCAGAGACAGTCTCATTACTGTAATTTTCCCCAAACCCTAACAAAGCAGCACCCTCTAGTGCAAGCTGACAATAAAATCCTCAATCACAACAACCCTCCTGGGTCACATTCGGTCTGGGTGTATGGCCACTGGAACTGCTGGGAGTGAGCTCAGCCACAGGGCTTTACTCTCCTCTCTGACACTTCCTCAGATCTCCTCCCTAGGACCCCCTGGGATGCTTTGGGAACCCGTTGGGTGTTGAAGGTTCCCCAGGGCTCTGGCAGACCCAGGGGAAGCACTGCCTGCAGCCAGGAGGCAGGGATGGCTATTGGGCCAACCTGCTTTCATTTCTGGGGGACACTGCTACTCACCAAAGTCTGGAAGTAGAGAAATATTCCTTATGAGGAGTCTGTCTCCCATCTTGGGTGTTTTGAGACATGTAGGAGGTGTCCTACCTGCTTTGGAAGGACCAGAGGCCAAAAGGAAGGCAAAAAGTGGTCGGCTGATGAAGGAAAGGGGCTGAGCTGAGGGCTAGGCTGCAGGAAGCAGGGCTGGGTGTGGAGGGGGGACTGTGACTTTCACATGGAGAAAGGCACTGGTTTCTGGGAGCTCTGGGGACTAACCAGGTGTGAAAGCTGAGGCTGAGGGCAACATGGTGTTGTATTACTTCTGGTGCAATTTGCTTTCATTACTAGCAATTTCCATACGTTTCATCAGTTTTATTGTTGTTAGGAGGAAGGAGAACAAGAAAACGACACAATTTTGGCAGAGCCTGAGCAGGGGGTGACCTGTGGGGTGAGCGAGGGGGAGCGGGGTCATTCCTGGATGCCATCGGCCACAACACAGAGCCAAGTTAACCATGTCATGTCCCGCACAAAATCCCACTTTCCCAGGGCACATCTGGGGGTTTTACAAAAACACCAACCTCCCCTCTTACACTCTAAAAATATCACTGAGTAAATGGCTACTTGAAATAGCCATTTTGTAAAAATTTAATTTTGTAAAAATTAAAAGAAACTATATCTGCTTAACCTGAGGTGGAAGTTTTCTCCAACATTTCAAGGCTACACTTTCATTTCTTCAGGAACTAGAAGGATGCTGCAGTCCTTAAGGCGGGGAAGGAGAGTAAATCCCTCAGCATCAAAGCAAGGTGATGCTGAGGTTTGGGAGCCACTGTGTGCCTGCACAAACACAGGGGTTGGCATTCACCCTGGGCACACGCAGTCCCTACAGAGCAAATACCAGAGCCAGAGTCCTGGGGAAAGCAGGAGAGGCACCAGAGCTAATGACTCGTGTGGTGGTTTCAGCCATTTCTAAAGCTTCTGCTTTTTTAATGTACCAGGCACACTGTGAGAACAGCTGTGGCTTCAGTGTTAAAGGGAAATGTAGGAACTGCTGCTTTTTCTCAAGACACGAGAAATAATGCCCAGAGTGACGATTTGGTTTTGGGGAGGGTTATTTTTAGGCTGACAACAAGGAGTTCCACAGGGCGAGGTTGAACCATGTGGGTAAGGGGGTGGAGGTGGCCTGAAGCCATCTCAGCTCTCTCCAAATGTGAGGCTGCCCTGGGGAGGAAGCAGGGGTGGAGGGAGGGAGGTTGGACCCCTTCTCTCACCCAAGCCTGGGTGGGGGCCTGCGGGAAACAGGACAGCATAATTTTGATCCTGGGCCATAGCACTGCTCCAGTTCTCTGGAGGAGCTCTTCCCCTCATCACCATTCCCTACCACCTCTGGAAGCTTCTGCACAGAGGCTGGGAAGAGGATATCTTACAGCAGACACAAAAACCCGTTGCACTGGAGGGAAGAAATGCTTCTCTACCTTCTCCATCTCCACACTGTGTTTTACTATTCTCTCCAAATGAAGCAAACATCATTATTTCCCATTAGGTGTTCCTGGTGCAAGAGTATTTCATTGAAAAATGGTTCTTTAATGCTAATGGGAATTATACTCCTAGCGTGATTTATATTAATAAGGCATGTGCAGTTCCTTAGTACATTCAGACCCAGATGGGAAATGGATTTTTTTTTTCGTCATTCCACACAACATCTGATGAAGTGCTCCAAGCATACAATTTAACAAGCTATTCTCCTCTGGCCTTACAGATGAAAAATAGTCCGTTGTGTCAACTCCTCAGATGCCTATTTTTACACCTTCTGTTTGTTCTTAGTTTGACGTTGTTAATCACGGTCCCACCAAAGCCCCATTGTTCAGCTCTTCAAGAAGAATGTTGTTATATTGACTGTTTGTGCGTCAGCCCAGCTCTCTCTGGAGCTGCACTTGGATGAAATTAGATAATTTCCATTAGGAGAACAGGCATTATTAGTCCCCAATGCCAAATTGAAAAGAGAGCCAAGATTACTATTTCTGGCCGTGTTCACCTCAGGAAGGAACCTTCTCAGCTTTAATGGGATTTTGCTATTGTTGGTTGCCTTCTGTTTGACACTGGGCCAGCAGGGTTGAAAATTGTTTAGAAAGCTGCATGAAATATAATAGAGCCCAAGCCATTTGCTGCAGCACATTCCAGCATGATGTTTATTTTGAAAAAAAAGAAAAAAAAAAGAAAAAGAGGAAAAAAATTATTGTCCTTGGCAGTGAAAAAAAAAATCCCACTAACTTGACTTGCAGAACATATGCTTCTTGTTGCTGTTGTGCTTTCACAACATGCTGCCAGGATTGGCACGTTACACAGAGAAGTGATAAATCTAATATTATCCAGAACTTGTGGAAGAGAATCACAGGCACAGGCAGCAACTTTATGACAAGAAAGCAAGGTGAGGGATGATACCAGGTCAGGCCCAAAGGAAGAAGTCAAGTCGCACGTTTGGCAAGAAAATGCACATCCTCGTGTTCTGCTGCTTGGTTTTCCCATCTGTAAAATGGGGTCAGCATCTCTCCCACATGAAGAAATTAGGAGGACATGTGCTCCCTGAATGTTGCCTTTGTGGGTGCTGGAGATCTCCTGAGCCAGGCTCAGCCCCTCCTCAGCCCCAGGGGCACAGCTCTGCCCATCCCACCGCCTGCCTCTCCCCGGCTCTGCTGTTTGGAGGGCAGCTCTTTCTTCTCCCCTGTGTCACACCCCTCACCATCACTTCATGTGAACACCTCCTCTGCATCTTGGGATGCTGATCCTTGACATCCAGCATGACAGCGGGGATGAGGGCTGAACTCTTGCTCAGCCCCAAATTCCTCACAGGCTTCTTTCTGCTCCACATAGTACTGTTTTGTTCTCTCAGTGCTGTCTTAAAATAATTATTAATGAAAGCAGAGTTGACTTTGGAGGGAAGGTTTCCGGTTCCTTGGCATTTCCAATCTGTAAGCTATCTAAAGGTACTGAAATGCAAGACATTTTTGGGATGAGATCAGAATCCAAAAACACATTTTCCCACCGGACCCCTTCAGAGCCAGACCCACCTTTGCTGCACTTTACCCCTTGTCTATTGAAGTCCTTAAGAAGCTGAGCAAGTAGAACAAAGTTATCCATCTTTAGAAAAATAAATGGAGCAAGCAATCTTCAAAGCCTTCAGATGAGGATCCACGCAACAATGCTGGTGTTATCCCTGGGCAATAAATGAGAGTGCTCCTTTGTTTATATAACCTAGTGTTTACTTCTATTTTAACCAACAAACATTGACTGATTGCATAGTCTTGGCTTGAAACCATTTGACAAATAATTAAAAATATAACTATTCTAAAAGGAAAAAAAAAACCAAAACCCACGGCAGACGCCAGCTGACACATTTCCTCCATACAGAGCTGCCACCCGCCTGCATGGAGCTGCTCAGACTCAGCCAGAGCACAGCAGTGATTGTTCCCAGCAGAACCAACTCCCAGGGCCCTGCCTTGACCCAGGGCATTGGCCACTGGCAGGGCCTGCCCCCATGGAAGCTCTTGTGGAGCAGATGCTGTTCAGATTTGGCAGATGCTGGGCTAGGATGATCCATTTCTGTGCTCATCTCCCACTCCAGCTGTCCAGTGGCACTGGCATTTTTAGGAGAGGTCTGAAGGTGGCCCCAGGTTGTCCCTGCCCAGAGCATCCCTTGGCATTGATCTGACACAGGAGAGATTTTGGGCAGGCTGTGGGATATGTTGCCCCTTCTCCACAAGGCTTGGCAGCTGGGCTCCAGCAGGAAGTTTGTCCCCCCTACAGCTCCAAGTGCCACCACACAGGTCAGCCACTGGTTTTGCAGCCCAGCAGGGAACAAACTGGTCCCAGTGTGACCTGGTGTGGAAAGTTACCCCTGGTGGTTTGCAAAGACACCTCTCCCCTCCCCTGAAAATCCCTTCATAATTGCCACCCCTGGCAACTACTGGCAGTGAGGTCCTTGGTATTCAGGCAGATGAGTGTGAAGTTCATGCGTTTCAAATGGAAGTGTCCACACATTGCCCCATTTTCACCCCTCAATTTACTCTGGAACTGACTCAATGAGTGAAATATCCGGAAACTGTAGGTTAGGCAGAAAATAATCTGTGTTTACAAGGCTGGGGGATCTCATCTTCACCCTGGCTATCTCTTCACTTAGCACATTTGTCTTCTCACTAACCTTTTTATTTTTTTTCCTCTTCATGCTGTGAAATGTTCATTGTCTCCCGCTAAGGAAAGTTTGATAAGGATCTTGCTGAGAGTGGCTTTTAGGAAAACCCATTGCTCCAAAAAGGAACCAACCATTGTAGAAGCCAGCACTTCAAAGTTATAGCAGTATCTTGTTTTTTTGTACCAAACAAATAAATAAAACGAAGATGAACAATGTGTTTCCATTTAAGGAGGAGTGTGGGAAAATCCAGGTCTCATCAGACTGGGAGCAGAGGGGTATATGCTGACTAAGAGACTGGAAATAGCATGGCTGTCAATTGAAGGAATTCAGGCTTGAATAATCACATCAGGCAGGCAACGTCAGATGGGAACTGTGGCCCCAAACCTGTCCATTTGAACTCCTTGGGATTCACATGAGGAATCACACATTGGCTCCACATGTTGCTTGTGCTTCCCAGGGAAGTTCAGTGCTGGGCCTTCCCTGAACCGAGCCTGCAAGAGCACGGATCCACCCAGACACCCATCACAAATCTACAATTCCAGCATGGGAGAGCATGCAGATCACGTGTGCCAGGTTATGTTGCAACCAAAGCTGGTGCCAGCCCTTCCAAAACCTCTTTCTTCAGAGAGCTTTGAGTGTGAGCTCACTGCCTTATTGTTCAACCTAATCATGCACCCAGCATTTTTGTTTGTATTTGGGACCCAGACCCTGGGTGACAGAGGAACTGTAGGTCACTACCTTTGCCTTCACAAAGGCATTTTCTGCATCTTCACCTGGCAGTGGTTGATGCATGCCCAGCCTCAGCTGGATGCCTCAGGTCTAAGAAAAGTGCAGGTTTTTCCCAGCATGATCCATTGTCAGGATGGCAGCTGTTTCCCCTTCTCTCGTTTGCACCCCAGGGTGCTGCAACCTGTGCCATGTCTCCATCCTGCACTGCCAGTGTCCCCAGCTTAGCCCAGCCATCAAGGATGGTCCAAGTGTCCCTCAGTGTTTTATGTCTAATTAACCTTTTTTATTTTTTTATTAGCTGTTGAGGAAGGGAGAAGAGAGCAAGAGAGACCCCATCCTTTGGTGCTGTGGGACTTGGTGCTGTTTTAATAAAAAAAAAATATTGAAAAGGAAAAAAAAAATGTGCAGTATATCAGCATGTTTTTTAAGGTTGGTGGGAAAAAAAAGACCTCTAGTCCCAGCGGTATCAGTGAAGAAAATGTCCATTGGATTCTAGTTCTTAAAAAAAATATCTGAGTCATGCAGAAAGCGCTGGGCTTGGGTAATGTGTGGTTACTGGAGTGCTCAGTGAGGGGGAAGGGAAACACACGGCCAGCCCAGAGCCTCATCACAGCCTCATGATAATTAACATGTCTGTGTTCTCTAAGGAGGAGGGTGCTGCATGCCCAGGGGGAAAGGGAAAAGGAGGGGGAGGAGAAGAACGGATATTCCACTTCCATATCACTCCAAGCTTGCTAAATTCAGCCCTTCATTTGCTGAAAAGAAGAACTAGAAATCCTACTCCACCTGGCAGGACAATTTTCCCCCTAGTCATCAAAGTCTGGAAAATGGGTGTCTGCACTGAAGGAATTTTTATGAATACTGAATTACAGTTTAAACTTTATTCCCTTTCCCACTATTTTATAGACACTTAGATGATTCTTACAATCTGTACCCACAAGGAAACTTGTTTTCCAAAGGTGGGATCAGGCAGAGACCCTCCATAGCTGCAGGGAGAGGGTGCTAAGTACATATACATGCACATACTCAAGCATGAGCAAAAGGCAGCACCACAAGAGAGAGCTCAGAGCTCCATGCAGTCACTTTGCTCAGAGGATGGAGCCAGAACCATGGGAGAGGAGGAATGGATTCAGATACTTCACTCTTTTCTGGAAGAGGCTTCTTTGAAGGTAGGAAAACCACAGAGAGAATCACAGAGTCACAACTCACAGCCTCATCCCAGAGAGCCAAGGAAAAGCAGCCTGAGCTCAGGGCAGCCTGTTGGTCCTTCCAGACTTTCCAGATGGCACTTGGTTCTTCCTATGGTTTAGGGCCCACCACAGTGTAGTTTTTGGTTTGAGGGTTACATGAAAATAGATCCCCCCAAACTTGTCTAATTTAAAAGTTCATTCCTCAGGTTCAGACTTACTGCTGGTGTCTTGACCCACTCTCAGCTACAAGTGAGCTTCTTTACCAAAATCATCAAATTTTTCAGGTTTTCAGTAAAAAAAAAGAAAAAATAAAAAAAGAAAAAATAAGCTTTTGTTAAATGTTGTTGACAGGAAAACCTTGTATTTTTATCAACAGTTCCCAAGGACCTGCGTTTTTTCAACAGCTCCATGGACAGGATATGCCAGTGGGAAAGATACGGGTTTTAATCACCGTCCCTCAGCCAGGCCAGGTGGAAGATGTGTTCTCTGTGGCTTAAACAAAGGGCTTATTTCCAAAAGGAGCTGGTGATAATGGCTGCTTAGCTAGAGGCAACCCAAAGAGATCCATCATCAAAGGACTGGGTCTTCCAACTTTCTGAAACATCAGAGCTTCAGGGCACAACTAAATAACAATCCCAAAATGAACCACACAGAATCTCAATCCCCTTAAAAAAAACAACCAACCAAAACCAAATAAATGAGTTAATTTTTCCCTGTCATCCACATGCAGGCTGAGGAAGGAGTCTCCTGAGATCCAGATCCAGCTTTACAACTCCCAGAATGAACACAACTAGAATATCACACTGGAAGCATCTCTCTAAGCACAAATCCCTTCACAAAGCAAAACACTTCATAATCCTTCTATTCATGACTGTCCCTCCAAATTTAAACATGCATTAAAAAAACCCAAAATAAATAGGGCAGGGGTGATGTGCAGAAACAGCTTGCTGCTTTGCTTTTTTTATTATTTTTTTTTAAATCAATAAAACAGCCTAAAAGAGGCCCCCTCGAAAGAGTTCAGTTCATTTATTTTTCTTGGAAACTTCCAGTCTCCTTAACTCCTTTTAGACACATAAGAGGTGAATGATTAAGTTGAAACTATTATCTTTGCAAAGAACATCTCTGCTGGCCGCTGGCCAAGAGGAGAGGAAAAGTGAAATGAAATAAACAGGCTGGAGCTATTGTGTCCCTGACTGGTCCCTGTGGTGAGGTGCTGGGAAGCTTGGTGAAGTTGAAAGGAGGTCCCTGGGTGGGGACTGCTAATGAGGCAGGGCACATTTTGGAAGAAAGTTTTCTCTGGCCAGAAACATGAGTGTATTTATAACGTGAGATGGAGTCAGCCCTCACATTAACAGGTGCCACTCAGAGCTGCAGCCTGCTGGTGGCCACCCCTGCCAGCTGTGTCTTCCAACTTCCCTTCCTCAGTCACCCCTCCAGAACATGAAAGCACAACCTTTGCCAGTGAAGAGTATGGACTAAATTCAGCTTTACAGTGCCCTACTTGATGAGCTGCCATAACATCCACCACTACTTGTACTGTCTTGGGGCTGTGGGCAGGGAGAGGGGCCCCTGAAGTGCTGGGCAGCAGCAAGGTGAGCAGCAGACATGTCCTCCGCCCCCAGATGTGTACCCACTGAACCAGATGTGTACCTGGCTCTGTCACCAGTCAGCAGCAGCCTGTGTTGTCCAGTTCCCAGCTGACACGTGAGCTTTGGGCAGACAATGCCAGGTGAGTTTTAAGCTCCTGCGCATAAAGAGATGAGGAACCTCAGGGTCTGACTCCTGGGGCTCCGGTAGTTACCACTTCCTTTGGGACTCCAAGGCTGGCATGTAGCTCAAGGGCAGCACCAAGGCATTGTTGTGCGGGCATCAAGGAAGTTCAAGGACACATCCAGCTTTTGGTGCAGGGAGACACAAACTCTTGGGCTGCAGCTGTCAGGGGACAATTCACAGCTCTAGGATGACTTGGACACCAGGCTGCTCAGGGAAGGTGCTGTGCCAAGGGAGCAGTGGCTGGCCAGGCTGCTGGCCTCAACATGGACCCAAAGGGAGATCGAAACTGATAGCCCACTGGGCTTATCCTCACAAAACACTGAGACAAGGGAGCATCTAGAAAGGTTACAAACACTTACTCTGTATCAGCTCCATCTGATACAGCAGAAATTACATTATATCCTTAAAAATGAGGTGATTTAAAAGACCTAAATAGTTAAAACCAGCTTTTTTCCCAGACTTCAGTCTATGGATTTAACTTGTCTTGAAAAGAAACATGAGCTGGAAAACACTTACAGATTTATTACTACAAAGGGATTACAAGCAACACTTCAATACCTTGCTCACAACAGAGACATCAGTCAGTGGACAGAGCAGCGGGATTCATGCAGGCAATTACACAGGATGCACATATTGAAATACCAAAAATTCCTCTTACTTGCTAATTTTATTTTTAAAAATGGTTGGTAAGGTATCACAAATTGTCCCTGGATCTTACAGAGCCAAGGAAAAGCTTGAAATGACCACCATAGGCTCATCTGTCTCATGTACCAGCTGACTTGCTTTGGAATCACCCTACTGGATTAGTCAAAAAAAAAAAGGCACAGAAGGGCCAGAAGTAACATTCACGTCACAAGTCACATCTGCTCCTGCAATTGCTTTCCTGTCGTCTGTTTTCCGTGGAGAAGGAAACCCGATGGAACCGGTATCCAACAATGGATTACAATTCCCCCTCCTTGAAATCTCCAAGTTTTCTTGGGGAAAACCATGGCGCACAGCTGCCCCTCAGCGTGCTGCCGTGAGGACAACAGAAAAGCCGAACGCTTGCTTTGACAAGAGTGTTTACAGATCCCTGGGCAGGAAAGGAAAACGTAGAAAATCTCCCCTGTGAACTTCCTACGTGCATACGTAGCCCCAGACGGCACAACAATGGCAAAGTCACCTGCCAGGCTGAGCTGCTGGAAGAGAGGAAAACCCATGAGAAAGTAACGGGGCTCATTGAGGCTTAATCTTCCAGCCACATGCAATCAAAAGACAAACAGCCCGGCAGCAATAGCGGTGATAGCACATGTGCGCGGAACAATAGCACAGCAGCCAGGACAAGCTGTTAGAGTGTGGGTCACTTAGAAAAGAGCAGAAAAACTGGCAGACTACAGAGAAAGGGAATAAAAGTTTAGCTTAGTGCAAGCCATTTCCAAAGAAAACATGAAATGTGCACAAATTGTCTCATACGTGAGAAACAGTGGGTTCTCTGCAAGAACAAAATGGGCGGATGGTGCAAAGACTCTTACTCTTGCAGTTTAGCTTAGATAAGCTAATAGATAACTTCCTTTGCCTCTTCCAAACCAGGAAGAATAAGAGGGAGCATCTGTTCAGTGCTTCACCAGAGCCAGGATTTTCTTTGCTTGGATTTCAGAGCTTGATAGGTAAATCCTGAAGCATTTCAGCACTAAGGCACAGAAAATCCTTATTCTACTACTGCTGCTGTGTATTCCAGCAGCAGTATAATCTTCAGAGACTGGATGCCCTCCTGCTGCTGCAGCAGCATGTCTAGATACCAGGTGCTCTGCAGAGATGTCCTGAGCAGGACCGAGCTCACCCTGGATTTGCTCAGTCCCTCACACCTCATTGCCACCGCAGCAGTGATGTACCTCTGCACACTGGAAAAAACAGGTTTTTCACTTCCCTGTGTAGTGAGCACCACATAAGTCTTCTATTTTTAATTTTTTTTCATAGCATTTGGTCCTTATGGTGGTAGGCACTCAGAGCCCTTGCTGGCTCAGTCTGCCAGGAAGAAGCTTTGGCTGTATCTCCATGTCAGCTGTAGGGAGAGAGCGGCCGTGACTTTCCCAAGCAGATGGAAATATGATCTCCCAGGAGCACTGGATCCAGATATTCAGTATGACTGTTAACGCCAAATCTGCAGGGATTGATTTCTGTGCTACGCCTGTCAAGCCCAGAGCACCAGTCCCATTTCATTCACCTTCATTTTCTTCCTTTTCTTAAAGAAAATCTAAAAAATATTCCAAAACTATTGGTTTTAGCAGACATCTGATAAATCAGACATCATATGGGGAGATCGTCGCTGTTCCCTGAGCCAAACACATTCCCATATTTCCTGGCTGAGGATGGTGACATCAGGACAAGCATTACATTTCAACTTTGCTTGAGCCTGAAGACAGTGAACAGCAAGTGAGTCTCCATCTGGAGTCATTTTATAGCACTAGAACAGTTCTCCTCCAGCAGCAGCCACTGCCTGCTAATACAAAAATACCTGGGAGAAAAAGCAATACATTTTATTAGGTTGGTAGGAGGGGAAAAAAAGCTATATTCAAGACTTGCATTAACTTTTATGATTATCTCTAAAGACATTTATTTTTACAACAGCATTGAAGCAGAGGAATAGAACCCAATTTTCTTGACACTCACAATTTCTCACTAGAGTCAAGTCCAGAGTGTCCAAGCCCTGCTCACATGAGGAGAAGCTCTGAAAGCCCGAGCCTGTGAGAGGAAGGGTGGCCCTGTGGCATATTCTGTGCTCATATTCTGGTGCTGCTGGCAGGCTCCCTGAACGAGCTTCCCTGCATCACTGTTTTGTGCTGGGCATGTTTGGGATTGCTTGTGGAGTCCCACAAAGCACAATGAAATGACCTGTTCCACTGCAGATCCTAGCTTCTGATAAAAAAAAGTAATATTTTTCCTGATAGCTTAGTATTTCTACCCAATTATCACCATGCACCCTCCCTTTGACTTTGGTAACTTTCAGCATTCCTGCTGCCCATCCAAATTTCAGCCCTTTCAAAACCCACCACACTGTTGGCCTTTGCTATCTCTGGAGGCAATGAGATCCTCCGCCTGGAACCACCTCATATAAAATAACTTCCTCTGATCTGAATTTACCACCTTCTAATTTCATTGAATGCCCCTTTGTTCCACTGTACTAAGACATGGTCCCACTAATCTATTTTCTCTAGACCATTTATTATTTTCCTTCCCCTCTTAAAACCTAAAGTTACGTTACGGAAGGAGAAAAACAAAAAGAAAAGAAAGAAAAAAGCTTCTCAGGAAATTGTTCTGATAAAAATTGGTCACATTTCATGGTGTGGCCTTGCTGCTCTCTACAGCTGTTGCAAACAAAGCCAGTGTGATGTTGGTCTGTCAGAACAGAGGCACAGGTGTAGTGCACTGGCATGGGAAGGGCAGGAGCCAGGGAGGAGAGAAATGAAGGCACTGTGCTCACGGGTACCAACACCAGCAGCATCCCCAGCACTGACAGCATCACAGCTGGCAATTTGCTTGGATTTTAGGCTGTGATAGGCAAACCCTGAGGCATTTCACCATTGCACCAGACACTGCTCCTAGAGAGGAGAAGGTCCCTCACTGCCCAAGTACATTCTGATTCTCATGAGTTGTGCTTTCAACAGCCCAATGGGAAACGACAAAAATATCCCTTGGATGAGTAAAGGCCCCTCAGCAGGGAGCACTTTTTTAACTAGACTTCCAACACCAGCTGGGAAGCAGCCAGCTGGCTGGGGTGTTTGCAAGGCTCCTGTGGCAGGTGGCTCCTGCCTTGTGCAGCTCTGGGGATGTGCTTTACACAGCAGCCACTGTAAGATGTGAAGCAGAAGACCCTCAGGCCCCTCTGCAGACACAGTTCCATCCTGCATTCCTTATGCTTTCAGCTGCATTCTTGAAGCAGGGCTGATTTGTCTGTAGATGCACTGCCCAGTGACTGTGCAGGTTCTGCTGGGAAGGTCTGAGAAGCCCACAGAAGCTGAGTGGCATGGGACCAGATTTACAGTCCGAGGGGACGAATGATCACTACGTGCTCAGCCTCAGCAGCAGATATTTGCCCCTGGACTGCCTTTTGTTTTCTGCCTTACTTTGAACCAGCTGAACAACAAAGGTCCAATTCTGCCATGCAATTTCTGGAGACATTTCCCAAGAGACCCTTTCCAGCAACTCAAGCAGCTGCATCCTGCCACCATCCAGAGGCTCTCAAATACCTGAGCAAGAAGAAGACCTGGTACCACAGGGACTTACTATTCCCTGTGGAACAGCCCATCTCTTGTCTCCTGTCTAGGGCCATAAACTACTGGCACAATGCAATAATCACAGCCCCTCTGACTGCTTCACCCAGGAAATCAGCAAGCAGCTCTTGCAGAGAGCTGGGGCACCAGAGGCAGAAGCAGCAGCTTCTCACCCATCCCTGGCCAGAACAAGGAGCAGGGCTTGCTCTACTCAGGGTTCAACCCAGAAACTTCAGCTCACCCTTCCCTTCCTGGCACAAGAGGAGTCCAGCTTTGGCTCCTTACCCAAGCTGACATCATTTAGACCTTCCAAAGCTTCTAAGCAGCTCTGAAGGGTTCAGAGCAAAGCATGCAGTGAACAAGAGTGGTGCAACCAGCTTGTTCAGCTACTTGTAAATTAGAAGCAAAAAATCCCACTAATGCCTTAGGACATCATCCCCTAAAGTGAAACAAAGCTCCTTTTGCTGGAATGGCAGGCACTTGTCTTTTCTAGAGAAAGAGGCTCTGCCTCCTTGCTTTGCTTCCAGTGATCAATGTCCCAGGGGCAGGACATGCTGTGCACAAGAACAGCACACTCCACTCAGTGCGCTGGGACTGACCACCACTTTCCCTGCAGGGAGGGAAAAGGCTTAAAGCAGCTCCATTTTAAACTCAGGAAGATTCTTATTTCAGCAAGGATAGTTTTTTCAACTGGCTGCTGCATGTCTCTGCAGCTCCTGCTCCCAGTGTAGAGAAACTCCATGTACTGCCACCAAATTGTCTTACTCCAGAGCAGTATCAGCGTCTGGCACAATGAATCCACCTCTCTGCTTCTCCACGTCAGGGAAGTTTATCTGGGGCTGGGGGATGCTCTCCATCCCCAGGCCAGGGCAGCAGGCTCAGCCCGGAGCTGGGCTCCCAGCCCCGTGTGCGGTACCCGACTGCCCTCTACCCGAAAGTCTGGGATGCACAGCGTGCAGCTCCTCAGCAGCCGGCCCCTTCCCACCCTGCGCAAAGCAATGCTGTCAGCTATAAAAAACTACAATAAATGCATCCAGTCCTCAGGACATACCCTCTTCAGTTTCTCAAGACTCATGCCACAATGCCCCGAGTAAGGAAAATGTGCCACTGCAAATGTTTATAACATCTGATTAAATGTTACGCAGTTTCTCCCAGCCATAAACCAGAACAAATACTCCTAAGATTTATTACATCCTTCCCTCTAGGGCCTTAAGCAATTGTACTTGATTAATTCAGCAGTTAAACAGCACTGAGTAGAAGCATGATAATTTTACATTCAGGATTCCTAAGACACATATTGTTTTCCATGAGGATTTAGGTCTAAAACCAGAGAGAAAGATCATTAAATATGTACTTATCCATATGCATGGGATAATATGCAATGGAAGTTTCTGTCTTACAGAGAGATGCTGTGCTAAGTCTCTTCTTGCTCCCCGACATCAAGAACTCTTCATCACTTTTTGTAGCAGTAAATACCTGTTCCTCAGCTTACAGTGTGGATAGGACAGGTATTTGCAAACTTGCCTTAGTGCAGTGCCATTTTGAGTGAAAGAAACATTTCTCCAGTATCACTGTTAACAGGAATTAACCGGGGGGGAGACCTTCTGGTGCTTTTCTCCTGTAAACAAAGCAGTGGAGAAACTTCCCTTTGAACCCACACATAACCAGATTTGACTCGATTCTGCTTCCTTGCAAATCTATGGTAGAGTTTTGAAAGTTCACTATTTCCTTTCTCTGAATGAAAGCCTGACAGAAAAGTCTCCATGAGGGAAGATTCCACGATATTGGTAGCACACTGGTGTCAGAGTACGGTGACAGGCAGCTCTCCTCCACAAAGTCATTGGAAAAACAAAGACCAAGAGTTTCTTACACCTTTCCTTGGGAGCTCTCAGGGCAGGTCTATGCAGGTAACAGCTCTTCAAACACCAGCTAGGAAATATGAAAGGGAGCTGGAAGAAAGCAGGGAGCCTTTCTGCTTCGCAGTTTCTTCAAGGGTCCCATTCTGCTGAGAGACCTGTGTGTCCAAGAAAGGGTGAAGGCCAATGGACAAACCCAACCTTTTTGCATACAGTTAATTAATTTATGGAAATCAGAACAGAGCACTTGTGGTCCCTGTATTGCCCTCGAAGTCCTAGAACATCTGAAAATAGCAAACCTCCCTTATATCATCATTGCAGTGTGCAATGGGTACTGGATAGGGTGTCCTTCAGTTAACTATAATGTACCAAATTTATTATAAATTAAACTCTTTACTGTGCAAGGCAGTTTGCAAGTACTGTCAGGCTCACAAGTTTGTTTTTTTAAAGCTGATTTTTCAAGTATGAATAAACAACAAAACAATATTAACTGAATGCTCCCTATGCCCTTCCATGTCCTCAAAGACATTTACACATCTTCAAGTAATCAAGAAAAAAACAGCCTAGATTGTTTGCATCTGATGGGCCATTACTGCTTTACAATATCCACTGCAAAGCATGTTAACAGTGCTTTGACAATAATGTATTTGAAGATACAGAAAAAAAATCATGGAGTGTATAGATTAGTGCTTCAAATTCATTTGAAATATGGCCTAGCATTTGTCTTGGCTGCATTAACAAGGTCTGTTTTACCAATACATTTGTATTTATGATGACTAAGGGCAGATTATAGTTGTTAAAATTTGTCCTCCTGACATGAAAACACTACTTTGTCATTAATACATTTTGTAGCATAAACTATGATGTCAGGTCAATGTAAAGGGTAAAAACTTTCCTAAAGTATGCACACATCATTTTTTTAAAGCTATTGAGCCTAATGGAATAACAAAGGTCATAATAACAAACCATTACAGCTTTGGTCTTGGCAACTATGTCCACAGAAGAATCCTCCAAGAAACAATCATCATTTCTCCAATGTTATGGCATTAGGACGACAGGAATGGTTCACAAATGAGTCATGTGAGCCCAGAAACGCAGTAGCTATGTGAAAGCTGAGCAATCAATTATTCATTTGTTTACTAAGAGCTTTCTCAGCTGACATTAACCAGAACTTCTTAAAAAGAAGAACTTTACAGCTGTCCTTGGCTGTCCCATGAGGCTGTGCTCAGAGGTTGAAAAGATTGCTTAATTTCTTTGTAAGTAATTCGGTATTTTTATTGAAATAAACAACAACATACGGGTTAATTAACTGGGTTCAACCTGAAACCCAGCAGGTGTCAAAATACCAGAGACCCAGGGCTGGGTGGATGATAAGATAGAAGACCAGGGCAGGGAAGACGACCTTCAAGCAACCAAAATTGAGCTCTTGGTCCAAATGCAGTACATGAAATCCCAAATAAGCCTTCCTGTGCGTGGCATATTGAGAACACATATACACATCTTTGTGGTAATAATGCATGCAATTAATCTGCTCTGATTGAGTTACATTTTTCTCATTTCTTAGTGATTGCTTACCCTAGACCCTAACAAAGCTGTTAGACTGAAAAAATTTCAAAAACAAATGAGCATGATTTAAAGAGGTTTAAATATCACACCTTGAACTCTCTTTAATCTACATTCTTTTTGCCTTTTTTGGTATGAAAGAACCATCCAAACCAGGGAAAACTGCCACACAAAAGGAACTGAGAAAATTTAGACATAAACATAGTGCAATGAAATTCAAAGCAAGCTCATAAAAAGAGCTAATTTGAGGGGAACTAAAAAATTTGGGTTTGTTAGTTTGGTTTTTTTTTTACAGTTTCCTCTACATGCTAAAACCAATGAGGAGCACTAAAGCTCAGGATAAAGGCAGACAGCAGAAAAATGTTTATACATGAGACTCCATCAAATTACATCTGAACTCCATGAGTATTTTAGATTAAACCAAACTGATAAAGATCTAAAAGAGTAATATCTTTCATGCTGATATTGCTGTTGTGTTCAGGCTGAATTCTCAAGACACTTCCTGTGATACCAAAGAGAACTGATTATGGAATTGGAGATGCTGTTTTTTTCAAAATGGTTAGCAAATAAAAACCCTTATACCTTGACCTTTTGGTATTTACCCTGATCAATCAACCTCAGTTTAATTCTGTGTTACTTTTCAGATTAAAAGCAAGAAATGTGTGCATATTTTAGGAGACCTATCACCCTTTACATTGGCCTGCATCTACTTCTAGAAATAAGGAAGGTAAAAAGTACACTGTTTTAAGAGTGTAACTTACAGCTGGACTCGATGATCTTAAAGACCTTTTCCAACTTAAAGACTCTATGATTCTTTGAAAAGGCTGTAATATTTATGGGGTTTGTAGAAATAATTCAGATTTTGGCAAGAAGAGAGTCCATCAGGATTTAAGATTTTCTTCTTGCTGAAGAAATAAGGGTCTCATTTTTCATGTGTTTTTTTAGCATTTCTAGAGACTTTACCAACCTATCCTATGCATTCTGCTTGAACCCTGTCCCTCCTCCATCGTTTATAAAAACAACTGAGTAAAACTGGCACTTACAGGAAGAGCAGCTGAGATTGCTGGAGTGCCTCACCAGCCAGGGAAAGCTTGGAGGAGACCCAGGAGTCCTGTTTTTACTTCTTCCCCTGATCATGCCTAATGATACTGACAGTTCAGATAGGTAATTACTAAGCACAGTTCCATCTTCCTACTTTATGAGGAAGGCAAGTATCAGTCCACCCATGTCAGAGATAAAATACAGGAGGCTCAGAAAGGTTGCGCAGGGTCACGTTAGGCAGAGCTTGGAACAGAATCCCTGTCTAAACAAAAGTCTCATCCATTTCACTCCACCACTCTCCTCTAAATGATTATGCCAGTCCTGTGAGCTATAGGGTGCCTGCACATAAAATACTCCCTGTCTACTTTCACTAACAGATAAATGAAGAGATAACCATTACCAAAACAAAAAGCAAATTCAAGAATTGGCTTTTCTGCATTAGACACTGCAAAGAGGAAATTCAGGAGAATTTAGGGAAATTCTAATTCCCATCATGCAGCTACAGCAAGAAAGTAGATGGATAAAATGTGCATCACCACCCTTCCAATACAATTATTTCTATTATCATGGGCTTCTTCTCAAGATACTTAACCATTTAATACAAAGAATTGCATAGAAGGAATCTGGTAATTGGTGCCTTTGATAGACATACCTCTAATCATCTTTTAAGATGATTAGAGTAACTTTTAAGTTACTCTTAACTCTAACACACTTTTAAGTGTGTTACTCTTGTCTCAGAATTGTGGTTTGCTTTGTTTGGTTTGCTTTTTTTTTTTGTGGCTGCACACATGAACTGAAGGATGGAGTTATATAGAATACATACAACATAAAGACCAGGAGCTGATCAAAATGAAAGCCCATAACCTTAAGTCATGTATAACTAGACACCATAAAAAAACCCAAAAACCTGATTTAATCTAACTTCTCAGCATTTCAGTTAGTTGGAGCTCTTATACATGAAATACATTGTAAATATATACATTTAGTGGAAACACTATTCATTTGCACAAGGTCTGACCTGCTTATTCAGATCAAATAATTAAACTGCCATTAAAAAGACTAAAAAAGTGTAAAAAGTGAGACTATGAAAAACAAGAATTTGAATATCTGAGATATAGTCCTTTTCAAATAGTATACTATTTTATGAAGCTATTTGGGAAACTGATCCAATATATTAATTAATTTTCAGTGGAAAAAATGAAATAATAAATATTATTTCTATACAATTCTAATAGGTTAAGAAAGCAATGAGCATTTTTAGGAGAGAGAGCCAGAGCAAGGAACCACCTCATGAACACTGCTGAGTAGACAAAGTAAACTCACAAGGACAGATTAGCAATGGGAAAGCAGACAGGTGGTAAGGAAAGCAAATGAATAAAGACTATCACAATACAGATAATGGTGCTCATGGCTAAGTGACTTGCAACAGCTGTTTTACAGCATTCCTTCTGCTTGATAAAAGTTTTTCAGGTCACTGTCCAAGCTATAATTGCACAGAGAAGAAAGAAAACCATCCCGTCCCTCTCATCTAACCTAAGTGAGTTCTAGTTACATTGGTCTGCTAGAGAAAGTACAGTAAACAAAACTGTCTTCTCGGTCATACTCCTTCTGTTCCCTTACTCTGCCAACCAGATAAAACATATGGTCCAAAATATAATTAATACTATTTTCAGGACTGTTGTTCTATTAGATGGAGTAAGCATATGTTGTAAAGAAAACCCGAAGATCAAACATCAGTACCAAATATCACTTGGTATCATGAGAGGAAAGAATAAATAAAGTTTGGCCAGTAACAGGATCTGTGTATGAGTAATATTTTCCCAGAGGTCAATATGATGCAAAACATAACTCAGAAGGGATATGAGAGAGAGAGAGAATCTTTCTCAAGATCCCAGCCAAAAGAGTTGCATTTTCCAGTATTACCAAACCACCTAAACAGCAATGGGAGCAAAGTTCCCTGAAACATTCAGCCGGGAGTGAACAGAGCCCTGACAGGTGAGCAACAGCAACTCTATTCAAATGTGGGTTTAAAGTGTATTTATATCTTATCTATGATTTAAGATCTTAACATTTGTATTTATTTAAAAAGCAGCAGCACTCTCTAGCACCTGACAGTAAAAGTAAAATATAGCTTTACTTCTTGAACATCTGGAAAAGGATAGAAGTAGAACAGTTTGCTGACAACTGTAGAGCTAGCACAGATTTAGGACACTGTATTGCCAAATGCAAAGCTCCTTCAGGCATGAGTGAAGGATCCTCAGCTGGATCTGTCCTTTGGGATGAAAAGGATGTCAATCTCTCAAATTAATGACTCCCTTTCCTGGAAACCTACAGTTTGTTGTAACTATGGGAACCTAAAGTTCATGCACAGTCCTAAGACAGGCTAGAGAGGTCATGCTGAATTCTTTTATCTGGAAGAAGTTTATGAGTTCTGTAAGATGATCAAAAATAGAGAGTTCAGTTTATTTGCATTGAAGCCTGTCATAGACAGAGTTTTCACTTAGCCTCACAGACATCCTAGTGAGCAGGTACATGGCAGCAGGCCACATCAGGGCTTCTTGGATGTAGACTTCAGCTACAGGTATCACAGCAGAAGAGCCGCTTCCAGTGCTGCATTTTTGTATATAAATACTATGGTAACACAAACAGGGATACTCCTGGTGTGGAAAATTTATCATGCTTATCAGCTCAGCCACAAAAAACCCACAAAAACAACAACAACAAAAAAAAAACACCAAAAAAAACAAAACAAAAAAACAAACCCAAAAAGCAGAACTCTGAAGGATACAAGACAAACTTGCAGTTCCACAAAAACATCTTGAAGAAAGGGAAAGACAAAGATCATCTGTAGCACACTGAGATCTCAAGCCAAATCCCTACTCAGGTGAAATGATTTTTCAGTTTCAGCTCTCAATCATGGAGATGCTGGATATATGGGGTTTTAAGGCTTAAAAACTCTTAACTTTTACAATTTGAAGGAGATAAGTAAAAAAAGGCCAGTGATTAAGGCTATGTGTATTCAAACAAGAGCTACAAAAATGTGGAGCATGGCAGTAATCAAAAAAGTAATCAGAAAAGAGTGACAAATAAGTCAAACTAAAAGCAATTTCCAGTGGAAATTGAGGGTAAAATATTGCACTGTGAGCTTTGGCAAGTATAAATAATAACTGAAGAGAAGACACACATGTTTGTTGTGCTCACTGGATATGTGAGGCCAATTCAGCTTGTCAGTGTGCCCATAGATTGCATACAATCTAGATTTTGTTTACTTTGTTTTGTTTCTCCCAGAAGGTGCAGGGAGGGTTCAAGAGTTCAAATCTCTTTTAGCCTGCCTATTCTTTCAATCCAAAGTTATCTATTGAAAAATAGGCAGGAATTAGCATTTGTTGTTAATGATTTAAAATGCCAGATCTATTATGCAAGTGTCTGAACCCTTGGACTAAAATGTTTCAAACACGTTTCTGCACTTACACTTCTAGAAAGAATTTACAGAGTAAAGTAGCAATACAAAAAAAAAAACAACCAAACACACACACACATAAAAAAACCCCACCAAAAAACAACAAACAAACAAGCAACCAACAAAAGCACCAAAACAACACAAAGGGGTGGAAAAAGACTGTGACTAACCAATTTTATGGCTAATTAAATTTTAATCCCTGCTCTAAGGCAGGATCCACTAATATACAAGGTTTGTTCAACTTGTCCTTAACAATCTCTACCAGCAAAGCTTCTCACAGCCTTGTCCACCTTCTCTTTCTCTTGAAAAGGAGGCTCAGGGGCAACCTTATTGCTCTCTACAACTCCCTGAAAGCAGGTTGTAGCCAAGTGGGGACTGGTCTCTTCTGCCAGGTAACAAGTGACAAGATGTGAGGAAATGACCTCAAGCTGTGCCAGGGGATGTTCATGTTGGACATTAGGAAAATTTCTTCACTGAAAGGGGGTTGTTAAACACTGGAATGGATTGTCTAGGGAAGTGGTGGAGTCACTGTCCCTGGAGATGTTCAAGAAACAACCGGACATAGCACTCACTGCCATGATCTACTTGATAAGGTGGTGCTTGGTCACAGGTTGGACTCAATCTCAGCGATTTTTTTCTAACATAAATGATTACATCATTCTCCTTTTATCACTCAGAAAGGTTTTCCTAATGCCTAACCTGGATGAGCCTGCTGCTTAGCTATACAAAATCTGAGGGCTACCATACATTCATGTCTCTTAAATCCTATCTGTTTATTGAGGGCAAACTGTTTGGGCTGCAGCAAAGTTAGGGAGATAGGAGGCCCTGCAGAGAAGCCATTCTGGTTTCTGTTCCAGCAGGCAACATTAAATCCTGAATGAGCCTTTTGCCCTTCCCCTCATAGGAATGAAATGCAGTTTTGCCACCACTGCTGCTGTGGATCAACACTGACTACTTGTGGTGGTAACACATGATTATTACCAGGCTTTTCTTCAGAAAGGGAGACAACTACTACCTGTACTGCAAGGGAAGAGAAGTTAAAGGCTCTGTACCCAAAAAGCAAGGACAAGACAAATAATCACCCCTGTAAGCACCAACCCAAGCTCCCCATGGAGGAGTGCCATGTGCCTCTTGGCACAGAGGAGCACCAAGCAGAGGTAGCCCTCAAGAATTATTCATGTGTTACCTCCATTCTGGATTCAACCTGGCAAAGCCCTGGCTGGCTGGCTCAAAGTTCCTTGGCCTGCACCACCATGGGCTTCCATACCCAGCTAATGTGCAGTCTGCCTGCTGGCTCACCAAAGGTTCCTGGATGCTGCCAGCTCATGCACATGTCCAGCACAGCATACACAGGCTCCTGCCTGTCTGTGAGAAATGCCTGGCAGCCCCCCAGGAGCCACCCCTTTCTGACTGCAAAATTCTGGCAGGGTCTGACTGTCATTAACAAAGCATTTTATCTCTCATGTTTCACTCTTCTCTGAGAAAGAGAGGATGATTGCCCATTCCCCTTAGGGTTTGTAAGGAACCAGGTGAATTAACACACCTGAAGGGTTATAAGCCTTTCACCAGGTGACTAAAGGAGCATTTTATGAGTAACTCCTGGGTCTAATTCAGAAGACACTCCTGTTGGCTGCAGAACCAATATTCAACCATGTTTTCACAAGCTTGTGAAAGAGGATTTGGAGATTCTTGGTGCCCTCCACCACCTTCTTTGCACAGAGATGGTGCAGCACTGTTGAGCAGCAAGGTGAAGCAGGCTGGTGCCTGGGGCTGAACCACAGCAGCCCAGTTCTCAGAGGAGGGATTTCCTCTGTGCTCTTGCAAAACATAGTGGAAATGCACCTGCTTTTTTTTTGGTAATACATGAAAAGCATTTTCTTCCATTTGTTTTGATCCATCAAAAGGATATTAAAAGAATGTTGTTCAAAATACCCAAATTTGGCCAAAACAAAAGGGAAAATGGGGGAGTGAGAGAGAGCAGTGTGTGGTTTGGGGGTAAGGGCACTGAACTGAGGAGTACCATTCCTAAACCACAACACCACCTCAAAAGCTTCCCAGAGATTTCCTTTCCATGTGATTGTTTTCCCACTTGTTTAGTCCCTGTTGCAAAATTTGCCAGAGGATCTTAAAGCAGAGAAAAGCAGCTTGAAAGATTTTGCTTACCATAGTTATTCTTTCTCAGTGACTGATAGCACACACAGAATTTTCAAGAAGCTGATCAGCATGAAATCTTCATGTCACCCTTGTGTCCCTGCCTGGCTTGAGCTTGTTCCATGCAATTTATGGAAGGCTCCCTTCTATTCAGCCATGCCACTTGCAGGGACTGGTTCCAGTCACATATGCAAACGAAACAAACCAAAAAAAAATTATGTACAAAACTTCACTTGGGACAGGTCTGAAGAGAGAATCTTGGTCAGTTATTTATTTTTTGGCACTGATAAGTGCCAAGACTTTTGATTTCCTTATGGGGTAAAGATTGAAGGCAGAACTTCTGGGATTAGACATAAATAAATTGACTCTAACCAAATCAGCCTGGGACGTCCTATATCCCAAATTGATTTTGCATCTTTCTTTCTTTTTTCTCAGTATATCATCTTTAAGAGGTAGATATTTGGTATGCAGGTGACACATTAATCAAAAGCTTCCATGACAGTACAGGCACAACCAACATTGTAGGAAAGCCTTTCACACTGGAAAACCCCACATGTCCCAACACAGTGCAAAAGACAGCAAAAGAATTACTGGAGTTTCAAAACCAAAATAAGTAACATTATTTTCCAGAGAAGGTGAGCAGCCGGCCCTCAGCAGAAGGGTCACAGCAAAAGCT
This sequence comes from Parus major, assembly GCF_001522545.3. NCBI lineage: Eukaryota > Metazoa > Chordata > Aves > Passeriformes > Paridae > Parus > Parus major. Next base: position 18,066,227 of record NC_031770.1, read on the forward strand.
AAAGCAGGCTGCAGCTGGTCACTGGCACACACAAGGCTGCTCTCCAGCTCCACTGAGCACCTCTGGGGATGCCACCTGGCACCACCCAGCATGTGGAGGCCTCTTTTACCAGGCTGTAGAGATGTGCCTACATTGGAGCAGGGGGAGGCTGCTGAGTCAGCTCACTCCCTCCGTGCACAGTAATCCCACAAGTGCCCCTGCACAAAGTGCATAGCCCTTTGATACAGTACAGCCCACCAGGCACCAGGGGTTGGTATTTTCAAGAGGGGGCCCCATTTATGACCATACATTCTCCAGAAACCTGCCTGATATACTGGGCTGAAACAGAACCCCAGGAGGAACGGTGACGGTTCTATGCTCCCAATAGAACTTGCCCATATCCAGTAGAAACCCATTTTTCACTGGGCTTTGGCAAACAAAAAACTGAGAACTCAAATGCACTAAGGGATGCACCATCTGTATGACAGCAAGGGACTCAGAGTGCAGCAGGAAGCACTGAGGATGAACAGTTAGAAGAAACTTCCTTTAAGGTGCCTTACACCAGGTCATTTTCCAGTCACTAAACATAGATGAGGAAAGAAGAAAGCAAGCTAAGCCAAGATAAATAATGTAAAGAAAAAAGACAAAAACAAAACAAAAAAACAACGACAAATCAACCAACTTTTAAAGCTTCAACAGCTAATTATCACAACTTAATCTAGGGCTGGGACACTGTGTACCTTCCTACTTTATTTCACTGATGCCAGGAAACTTTTAGTCCAGAGGATGTATCAAAAGCAATGCCTCCATTTTTTTAGTGGAAACCTGCCAGGAAAGAAAACACAAAAATCCATGCATGCATCTATAATAGGTTGTGGTGAGCATGAAATAAGAATAGCAAGTCAGGGAACCTTCATATTTTGCAGGAATAGAGCTTCCATTCCCTTCCACAAGTTAAATGCTATCCCGAAAAGATTTTCTCATGGGAAAAAGTAAGCAATCAGGAATGGAAACAAACTGGTTAGAACTGATTATGTTGCTAACTCTGAGATGCCTTCAGACATTTGTTTGGGGCAACCTTGGGGAACCTGACAAAACAAAGTATTTGTGTATCAATGCAAAGCACAACATTTTGAAACCAAGCTTGATTTCTTAGACGTTAAACAATAAATAAAAATGCATGCATATATACACATACACCATCAAAAGCTGACAACTTTATGGGCTTAAGATGGAAAGAAAAGCACCCATATTGCATTACCCAATAAAAAAAAAAATGAGAGGACAGAAGGAACTGGATTGTTTTTCAAAACCACATTTGTGTTGTATGATTTTTTTGCGGTGAATTTCGAGACTTTGCAATTTTTGGGACAACATGCAGACTAAACATTGACTCTCCACAAATAAACCCTAAATAAAAAAAAACTAAATAAAACCAAAAGTATTATATGAAGCCTATTTTAAATAATGGACAATCAAATTTTAATTTTTAGAAATGCTAAATGAGGTTGGTGTAAGTGTGGTTGCTTTCAGACTCACCTGCAGGCATGCATCCACCAAATTTACAAATTAAAACGGTCTTCAAATCCAGCTCCAAATCCACTTTGACAGCTCCACCTAGATGAACAGATAAAATACACTGACCTCTCCTTTAATTAACAGAGGATATGTTAAATAGCATCTGTGGGAGGCCCCTTCAGAACAGGCATACAAGAAACACATACTCTATCCAAACTGACTCCATTTAAAAAGGGCAAACCATCCCAGGGGGATGGGGGAGGGCAGGACCTATCTGTGATACTGACTAATAGCTTTAAATATAGTTTATTTTCTTCAAATGTAGCTGGCATCAAATGTCTTTCTGTACATAGAAACTTCAGTGGGGTAGGAACAGCTAGTTTAGGGTTGAAGGAAGGTCAGCAGAACACAAGACAAGTATTGATGTTCCAAGGCTCTTGTAAGGATGCTAAACTTAACAGGGCTTTTTAGGAAAATGCATTTGTACTAAAGAGATGCTGGCAGAGTGAAGGACTCACTTTTTGATCAGCAGTGTGACTTTTCTACTGGTTGGAGCTGTGTGATTTGGAATCTTTTTCATAACAAGCAACAGAAGAAAAACCCAGGTATTTTTAGTTTTAGGGTTTGGAGGTTCTTTTTGGGGGCAAGTATTTTTGGGTTTGTTATAAATTAAATGAAATAATATTTTAACATACCTGTGTAAATAAGGTGATAATTTTCTTCTGAAAAGCAGACCAAAAAAAACAAAAAAACCTTAAATGCAGTGATTTTTGTGGTCCAGTAAAGTAACTAAGGCTTCAGACACACTCTCAATTCCATAGGTGCAGGAGCACATGTCTTCTGCTCCCCATGCAAGGAGACTATCCAGCCATGCCATCCATAGCTCCAGTTTCTCTACAGCTGGTAAGTGCAACATTTACTGTGAGGGTGGTGAGGCTCAGGCACAGGATGCCCAGAGAAGCTGTGGATGTCCCATCCCTGAAAGTGTGGAAGGCCAGGTTGGATGTGGCTCTGAGTAACTGGCTCTAGTGGCAGGTGTCCCTGCCCATGGCAAGGGATTGGAACTAGATCATCCTCTAAGTCCATTCCAACCCAAATCATCCTGTGTTCCATACAGAATAAAAAATGGGAAAAGCACACATTTTTAAACTTTAGCAGGTCAGGTTTCCATTGTCTGCTGTACTGCCTGGCTTCCCTCAGCTCCAGCTGAGCTGTATGTTCAAACTAAAGAAATCAGATAGATTTTGCTACTGGCAATCTTAAAATAAATATGTATGTCACTTATCCCTTTGTGGCTGCACACCACTGATGCCAGCACTGCTGCCACCACTTTCCAAGAGAGATTGCACAAGGCCAACCTGAGCCCAGGTGATAAACTGAGCCAAGTTATCAGCAGTGCCACGGAACTCCCAGCAAGCTGTTTCAATTTTATCTGCTCTCAGCATCCTCCTAGGGGCTGATAAGGCCCAGCAGCTTCCTGAAGCACAGCTGCTCCCAGAATGGGTCCTCTGAGAGCACACAGCCAACATTGCCACTCTGCTTAAAAAAAGAGGAGTCCTGCTCTGATGGAGATGCCAGCTGACCACTTGGATAGGTGTCTGGGTAGCACAGCTCAGTAGTTTCTCCAGCTAGAGAGCAGTAACACACAGGGTTGCCCACAAGCAAGGTGCAGCACAGACCTTCTGCTCCATCAGACCCAGTGCCCAAGATCTGCTCTTATTTGAATCAGCTTTTGAAGGACTCCAGTGTGTGCCTTTGCATGTCAAGTAAACTCAACCTTTCCTTAAAACCACTTCCAGGCCCAAGCACATACTTTCAGAATTCTATGAAAACCATGAGGTATTTTTCCGAACTTTTTTACAACTAATTTTAGAGTGATGGATCTATTTGTCTTGCTGGTTCCCTTCAAGGATGAATTACACAGTAACCTGCACCCCTAATTAGGATGCTTGTGACTCACATTTCTGAGCATGAGCTGGAAGAGATCTAGTTCTGCTAGCCCAGGATGAGGCAAACCATCATTGGACAGCTTTAGACCTATTAAACAGACATAAAGGACAACTAAGGGAAATTAAAGTTCATGCCACCTGCTCCTTGGGGTAACTTGCAAGGACAATATTCTGTTTTACCTTAAATAAACCCAAGGAATGGAGAGTTAATATGGACCTCCAAAATGCACAACTGTAAACACAGTGAACATAATTTTTCAGTGAGCAAAGTCTTTATGTTTGAAAATATCTAGGATATTACTAGTATTCTTGATCTCTCCTGTGATCTTCTTGCACTCAAACTATCACTGTGGCTTTTGATTTTTTGCTGTTGTGACTGAGGAATTGTCATCCTACATAATCTCTTGAAGGCAAACCTCAATGAACAGTAAATGAAGCTGGTTTTTGGAACTTAACAGTAAAGAGGCTATGAGGGTTAGCATATGAGTGAAGCACAATAATTGTTTCACTGTGTTTATTATCTAGTGCCTAAAGAAAGTGAGAACAGTCAGCTGTTAAATAAGCAATGATAAGCTGTCAGAACAATTTTGTGCACTAGAGAAGATACAATTCTCTACAATACCGCTTCTGGAGGAAAGGGGAATTTCAACCCACCCTAGGTGTCTTGTGCATAACAATCCAAGGAAAAAAATGAGAGATTTCCACCCAAACTCTTCACTGTGATGTGATCACAGGCTGCTCCATGTCCTTGTTCTGCACAGGTGGAAGATAGTGTCTACCTGATGTTTAGCTCAGGCTACAATTACCTGTGATTTATCAGTGTCTGTAAGTACCCAAAAGTGGGTATCAAAAAGATAGACCAGGCTCTTCTTGGTGGTGCCAAGCAATGGGACTAAGAGACAATGGGCAAAACAGAAGTTCCACCTGAACATGAAGAACAACTTCCAGGGACCATGCACTGGAACAGGTTGACCAGAGGGAATGTGGAGCCTCCCTCACTACAGATATTCAAGAACCATATGGACACAATCCTGTGCCATGTGCTCTGGGATGATCCTGCTTGAGCAGGGAGGTTAGACCAGATGATCTGGTGTGGCCTCTTCCAATCTGACTCACTCCATGATTTCCTAAAATCCATGTGATGAGCTGTAGCCCACTGGGGAGAATGGCATTCCTCAGGCCAGGTTATTGTTGAATACTGGGAATTGATGCCATTCCACAACCAGGGCTCATTCTCAGTCCATCTGCACAGAAACACCTGGAGAATATGGCACCACCTAGTACCTTGCCTTCATTCACTGTCCCATCTCATACAGCTCCAGACCTAACACACACCCTGGGCCTTGCTCATTTCCTTTCCCCTTCCAACCATTTCTGTTCCCTGGCCTGTCTGACCAAGAACACTCACTTGCCATGCTGACACCATCCTCCCCTTCACTGTACCTGGCATGTCCTCAGCTCTTTTTGCTCCACGCCTTCATGCCAGTGTGCTGTAGCAAATGACATTCACCTGCACCACAAGTTGAGTCCAAGCTTCATTGCTAGGCTTGACTGCTCACACCCTGGTTCTAACAATCCCAAACAGGCATTTAGCAGCTGGGGAGCCAAGAGGTGCTAACCCCTGCTTCACCTGCTCTGAGCAGTGCTGTGTGCCCCCCAAAAAATATGCTGCAGTCATACTGCAGTAGCCAGTGTTGCTCTCTCAGCTGGGGCATCTTCTTCACACTATCCCAGAAGCAGCTCTGATAGAACAGAGACAATCCATGATTTGAGGATACTTGAAAAAAGAACAACAATAAATAAAAGTGAAGAAAATTGAAATCACAGGATATCCAGAGCTGGAAAGGGACTACAAAGATTATCAAAATCTGTCTCCTGACCCTGCCAAGGACAGCCCCAAGAATCGCCCCAAATGCCTGACAGCATTGTCCAAACACTTCCTGAACTCTGGCAGGCTTACATCTGTAGGTGAAAATCCTTGTCCTACACCAGGGAAGCAAATACAAGTGAAGATTCTGGCTCAGAATCCAACCGTTGTCATGATGAGGAAGCAGATTTGTTACAGAAAAAGCCCAGTATGTGAAACCCTTACTGAGTTTACCAATTTCTTCACATAAGATACAAATAATTACCAGTAACAGTAACATGCTGTAACATCTTGAGATTGTTAACATTAACACAATGTAGATTGTGTAAAAAGATGAACACTTGAGATATGAATGATGACTTCTCTTCCAGCTGAAGACTGATACACAAGTGGGCCTTATGCCTGCATCACTTTTTAGAATCTTCTGTCCAAAAGAAACAAAGACTGCATGTGTAGTCCTCAGCCCTGCAGCTACCCAGCACAGGGAATTTCTTATGGATCTTGAATGAGAAAAAGGCAATTTCAGGTGCTAGGACAGAGCAGAAACGAACACCCTGGGGAAGCCCTTTTTAAAACTTTTGCCATTTGTAGAGGCAAGATCCATGAATCTCTTCTTATAGAACAGCAGTGGTGCCTTTGGAAGGCTTTTTTTCTCCTTAGGATGCAGGCACAGAATCTTTCTCTGTTTTTTGATGGGGAGAGCAGATTTGTCTGAAAAGGTATCCACCACAAATCTTAAGCAACCCAGAAATTTCTGCTTTTAACAACTGCAATCTTGTACATAGTCTTCTGCAAGAACTACTGGTACAATAAATGCTGTAAAAAAAAAGCTCCAGTATTATACTGAGACATGACATGGATTGATTTGAGTAAACGCTGATATTTTAAAATCTATTTTCCCCTATTTTCATACATCTCTGAAAAAAAAAAATTAAGTCTGTGAATGTCTTTCTCATTATCTAGATCAAAACAGTTGCAAAACAGAGTCTAATGACCACTTATATCTGATGGTTCTGTTCTCTTACACATATCCTCTGGTTAAGTGCATATATTTCTGAATTCAGAGGTAGGATTAAAAAGAATCATCAGTATTAACTATATATGAAATCCTGATAACTGGTGAAAATTAAATGCTGAAAGAGAAACAAAAAAAAAATTCACAAACAAATGTTACACCTTAAGAAAGTTGAATTCATTAGAAATTTATACTTTTGTTCTCTTCCTCTAGTTAAAAAAAATTCACAATTGTTTAAGTACACAATTTTAAAAACAGTGGCTTATGACTGACACATTTTCAGTAAATTTTCTAAATTGCTTTAACAAAATCAGACACTATTCCTACAGTTACAGCAAATCAACATTCATATGAAGATATTTACAGTGCAGTGTTCTAACTCATTCTTTCAACTTCACAAAATGGCCACATAATTGATTTAAGTGCCATCTATGAACCATGCTGTACTCAGATGCACACCTGTTTTAGGATTCCAGCCATATTCTGCTAAGAGGCTTTACAGGAGTAAATCAGGGGGTTAGATCTATGACCTCTCCCAGCAGGAATCCAGACAGCAGTTTCTCCTTGCAAAGACAGCCCCATTTCCAAATCAGCCCAATCAGCAGCCTAAGGAGAGGTAGTGGGATCTATACTGCACAATTTGTGTTATGTAAATGCTTGTATGCTGCTAGAACAACAGTGGAAAAATATGTTTGGCCAGAAGCAAAAAAAAAAAAAAAAAAAAATCAGCTCTTTTTCCTTCTGCTTCTTCGACTTAATGAAGAGACACACTCTTAACTAATTGCTTTGGCAGGCCAGCAGGCTGCCTGTGCTCAATGATACCATTAGGAATTCCACAAACTTTCAGCTTCTAACACTAAGAACTTCCAACATGTGCTTTTTAAGAGTGAATCTCAGAATTATTTTTCTTTTCAAAAGATGCTTTTTCTCTCACTTCTTCCCACTAGTTGCTGCATCAGGCATAACAATACACAAATATGCAACATGCACTTCAAACTGGGAACTTGTCTATCCCAGAAAAACTTAATACTTAGAGTACCCTGCTGACAAAATAGCATTCAGAGCAACTCTGAGTTCACAAATAATAGAAATAGAAAATAATAGAAATACTACCTCCCTGACACGATTACTTCAGGATTGCCACATACATCCACCTGCACTTTCTCAAAGCTCAACAGCTCTTCATTTTACAGGTCTGACTTGTGAACATGCATCAAAAATTCCCTTTTCAAACTTACAACAGAAAAAAAGAATCTAAATGTCAGATTGGATCATATATTTCCTTCTTCACACTTAATTTGATTCCTCTTTTAGGAAAGGGCAACACTTTTTTCAAATTTAGTAATCCATAAAAAAGAAACAAGCGGACAAGCATTCGAAAGATGGCTGGCTTTTGTCCTGGAGGCTACTTTTTTAAAAAAATAATTAAAAATCATGTAATATTTAAAGTAAATATAACACTGCTGTAATTCAGCTAGTTTTCTCCCTTATTTGTTTGGTGAAGTAGAAAATATAATTATCAGCTTCCTACAAACAGCTGACTTTTTGGTTAGATTGGAACAAGACAGGGGGATAACCTGTAAGGATGTTAACATACTCAAACTGCAGCATCCCAAACATCTGCTTAGCAGCCTAACTTTCTAAACAAAGGGATCCACTGAGCCAGAGATGAGCAGCGCATGAGCCCTACAACACCGGACACCAGCTTGAACAGGGTAGGCTCAACATCAGATCACTGCCCTACGGCTTTGACACAGGCCTCTGACACAGTGAACACCCAGTTCCTTCAAACTGGAAATTCTACCACTATGTTAGCAAATGTATCACTACTCTACAGACTCAGTGTTACAGTATTCTTCACTGGATAAAAAACTGATAGCTCAAACTGTCAGCAGAGGTCACAAACTAAACTAGGCCACATCATTACCTGGCACCCCCACCTCTAGTCCTGATTATCCATTTAGCTCAGAATCCTCCCCCTGATATTGCTCCAGTCTTAAGAGATAGTAAAAATCTTCAAGAAACAACTTCAAAGACAGAAACACTGCTAAAAACTACCTCTGGACATAGACAGGGCAAGATGATTACGACCAAAGGAGGGAAGCAGAGCCCTGTCATCTGCATTCCATGATCATTTGTAAAGGCAGCTCCGTGACAAACATACTTTGTGCTTGGCATGACTGTTTTTATGGTTCTTCTTGGCACTAAATGTATCTAACATATGATGCAAACCCTTGTACATGATTTTGGATACCAATATTGCAGCTGACATGAAATTTCAGGAGATGTGATGCTCACAGTACTGCTGTGAAGTCTGTCTTGGGCCAGTTTCTCCTACCAAAGCCTCCAGGAAAACCAAAGATGTGGTTACTACAGGTATGCCAGTAGATTACATGATCTGAAATGACAATTCACAGCCTCAAAGAACCTCCTGCACCTTAAAAAGCAGAACAAATATTGCAAGGAAGAAGAAAAGGTTATGCTGGTGACTGTGTACGTGGAAAAACAATCTGCATATCAAAGGAAAAAAGCATCTTCTGATCAAAGTCTCCTTCATTCCCAGATCATCTTGTACACAGGGTCTCCAACTTGAATCGTTCCAGTTCTGTCAACAGCGAAGTATTTCCCAAAGAGAGGGCTGGTTTTGTAAATGTGTTTCTCAGAAGGGTCACATAAGCGGTAACTGCAGAGAGAAAGCCTTTCTTTAGAAAAAGTGTAGCAAAACCTACACATCAAAATATCAGCAATGAAAGAGAGGACATGCAAATAATGATGCCTTGTTTTGGCCACCATACTAGGGTGAAAACTAAATAAATGTTGTAGTTATGAGAACCGAGCAGTTCAAATGGAGGGAAAAAAGCCTGACTGTATTCACTCATTCATGTTTAATATATACAAAAAGCTTTATAGAAAGAAAAGTAAAAGAAGCAAAATTAGACCTTTAGATACCTTAAATACCCCAAGCTTTCACTGTAGCAGATATGAAAGAGATAGGGAATGTGAAGTTTGCAAGAAAGAACTTGCTGAATTTTCTTATCACATAGAATTGCAAGAAGTAGACTGGAAGCCAATATTACACAGACCTTCACACTGCATTATTATGTCCCACACACATTTCAAATCACTTTTAAAACACTAGCCTAACATCTGTTGGGGTCCAGCCTAAATCCTCTCCCACAGTCTAAGAAACAGTGATATTTTTATAACCTTTTCAATGTTTCCAAAGGCTCCTTCCTGTCGATGACCCCTGTGTCTGGATTAACGGTTGTTAAAATACACCTGCAATGACAGACAAATCAGTCAGGGCTTCTTATCATAAACCTCTTTGTTCCTATGTAAAATAAAGGTCTCCAGTGTTTACCTGCCACAACACACGGTCCCTTTCATCTCCACATCACCAATAATAATATCCTCCCAGGTGTCCTGAGGGAAGTAAACATTAGGCACATATCAGACACAAGCACATGCAATTACTTTTCCAGAAGTGACACGGTCATTCACAAAAAGGTGCACCATTCCAGATAACACCTTGACTACCACCTTCAAAATGAGCATAGTTACACTACAGTACTATAATGAAAACCCTACTGTCACTGCATTTATCCAATTCAAGACACACTAATAATTCTATCTGAAAAGAGAGACACAAGAGTAACGAATCCTGTCCTGCAACATACACTTGTCTGAGCACTGAACCTAAAGCAATTTATTCCTACTGTATGGGTGATAATCTGTGACCTCTGGTAAACCTACAGTTTTGCAGAAAATAAATTTTCAGAGGAAGTAAATTCTTGCTTCTTATCTATACAAGCTTTCTATTGCAAACCCTCCTGGGAGATAAAAATCTCTTCCTGCTTTAGGAACTTCCTCAATTTGAGAAATAATCATTTATAGACCTGTGTTCTCCATCAATGTTTTGCATGCATTAATGCGAGTTGACAGTTTATCTCTCCAGAACTGAGTTGTAAAAATCACAGAACAGCAGCTTTCCTCACCCTTGTTGGCACCATCACACAAATCAACTGCATTATAAAGAAACACAACCAAGCCTTCAAAGAGACATTTAAGACAGTTATTTTACCTCCTCAAAAGCACTGCAGTCTGTTACAAGAATATTTGGCCTGAAGTTCTGTATCTTAACTTTCTTTTCCAGCCTGGCATTTAAATCATCCATTGAAGCTTCTGAGATGATCAAGACTGGGCTGCAGTCAGGATAGGCAACCTACAGAAACAAACACCACCAAATGCTAAGGTTGCTGTAGGAGCATGGGAGGAAAGTCACTGCAAGGCAAAAGACAGGCACTGGAACCAAGCAGCCTTTTAGGCTGCTCCATTCAAGTTTGATTTTCCTGAAAGTAGGTTATTTCAGTCACCATGGTAATTTCTGTGTGCTCAAATTGCAACACCAGAGGGAGTTCCACATCCAGAACAGCCCATACACAATTACAGCTGTCCATTCATCAGTCTGGGATGCCTAGGAAGTGGGAGGGCCATATTAGCAAACAGGGCCAATGAGCGGTATTTAAAAACCTCTAAACCTCCAAGAAGATAAATTCCACAGAAGTAAGGGCAGGACAATTACAAACCAAAAAAAAAAAAAAAAAAAAGAGACAATTTGGTAGGAATTTTAGTGTATAACCCTTCTGCCTTTCTCTTATACTATTCTTACTCCATTCTTGTACATGCCTTTCAACCACAAGATGAGGAGCATTGAAATAAGTATCCAAAGAATTCTGCCTTTTCATTCTTGCTACAATTCCAGAACATCACCCCTCCTAATCTGATGTCCCTTTTGCTGAAACATTGTGTTTATATTGGTCTCAGTGCCCTTACATAACAAATGCATATCTATAAAAGTCTATAATTGAATATACCTTCTTTTCTTTGTGCAACAACAAACGACACTGATGCCCTATAGATAATAACATCACTAAAGCAAGGCACTCACAATTTTAATTAGTTTAAAAACCTTACATTTGATACAACTCAAAGCATCTCCACCTGAAAGAGTTTTTAAAATAAAAAAGTAGGGCAGCAGTGGCTAAAATGATATAAGGATGTCTGAACACAGCATCTCCTTTCCATAATACTTCTTTAATATCATACCTTCACACATCTTTCACAGAAAGAGATAAAACCTCTGAAACGTCCTTTGAAGTTTAATTCCTAGGGCCACAACTATAACCAGCCTGTTTAAACATCAACCCTTTAAACAAAATACAAAGTAACACAACTTGTATCAGTACACTCCCATACCTAACAATGGATAGGGAGTGGAATTTTTCGACAGATTACACCCTCAAAACATCATTAAAAATGTAACTCTTTTTTATTCACTAAGACACAAAGGGGTACTGAGTTCTGCAGTGTAATAGTTCCTCTTCAAGTATAAGTTTCAGACTCTTCAGCGGTGAATGGTCAATAGCTTAAAACCAATTTGAAGTAAAAATTAAGTCACGTCTTTACAATAAATAATACTCACATGGTTTTAGTACACAATTACATACCTTGCTAAACTCAGCTCAGTGACCCAAGATGGAAGGGGCAGGTTCTGGTGGGTGGGTGTAAATGGTTAAAAGGACACTTCTGAGAAAAAGAGCATTCATTTACCTCATCTGTGTTTCGGAAAAGGGCTATTGTGTCCTTTGACTTTCTTGGCGCCATGAAGGACTCAAAGTGCACCAGTCGACAGGGCTCTGAGTTCAGGAAGGTGGTGATCCACTGAGCCACTTCATCACCACAATCCCTGCCTTGGATATCCTGTCCAAACACCCTGAAGAGTCACAACACATCAGCAAGTTAGCTGGTAACATGAAGGTTCAAGGAAGCTTCTCATCTGAAGGCAAAAAACATGTTTTAATAGTGGTAGCGATATATAGAAAAGAAATCATTCCAAAAGGGCAATCTCCTTGATTTCAAACTGTGTTTTGAAAGCTGAGGAACATGGACATGACCAGACAATACCAGCTGGTAAAAGAATGAGCTCTGAAATAGTGTTAATGTGCCCAGGGCTAACTGCCCCATCAGTGACAGTAACAAACCTACCGACTTGCCCTACTTTAAGGAAAAAAAGGGCCTGCTCTTGCATTTGCATGTGACTGCTATACCAAAAGACTTCTACTGAGAAATCAACTGAAAGGTAACTAATTTCAGAAAATGAACAATAGTCTGAAATTATGTGATTAGTTACCACACCTGATACATACACATGTTATTAATTAAAACTGTCCCTAATTGTTAAGGAAACTTTGGGTTTTAGCGCTGTCAAACTTTAGCCAGAGATGAGTGACACTTTTCAGCTCAGATTTCACATACAAAATAGCTCAGTATCTTAACAGGGGTTAAAGATTTGTACTGTACAAAGTCCATAGGGCACAAAAAGCCACTGCCAGTAGAATACAAATAAGCCCATGCAAGGAAATTTTTCTGGCAAGAAAAGCTAAAACTTTAACTCAATGTTCTAATGAACTTTAACACCAGTCTTGAGTAGTTTTGTTACATTTTTCAAAGTAGCCACTTTGAGGCAAATGCACCACAATTTCCTTGTGCAATCTAATCCTGGGCAGCTTAAAGTATCGAGATGCCCATGCAGCTCTTCTAGAGTGAGCCCAGCCCCTAGGAGCCCTTCTTTAGTCATCTGAAGTGTGTGAAGAGTGATCATTAGGATGCTGCCATCAATATCCCTGCTCCATTTGCTGGTATTCCTGTGTCCACCCTGTGACACAGGCAGGAATTAAGTGTCATTACTCAAGACAGCATCCAACTGCCTTTCTCCTCCCTCTATCCCACAGTTCCTCCATGCCTTCTGACTGGCAGGACAACAGAGGCAAGGCTCTTACAACTTCCAACACTACTGCTTTCCACTCAGGAAGCAGATCTATCGTAAGCACCCAGTGCTGTAGGGATGCATGGGAATAGATCACACAATTTAAGTGTTACAACACACACTGACAAAGGGCACAGATAAAGAGCATGAGGTTTTCTAGCCAGAGGGAAACACTCTAGCATTTGCACAAGCAGAAAATGTACCTATACAACTGCTTTGGTCCTATATTTGACCCTACCAAGCACAAGATTTTTAAATACCAATATAAAATTTGCAAGGGGACTCAGCAGTCCCCTTGCAAGTCAACATCAGCACATGCACAGCTGTATGCAGCCAGATGCACTAAGGCACTGCTTTAGCTCCAGCTTACAGGGCATGAGCTCCCATGGGCACCCAACTGAGAGCAAATTTATTAAGGCAAAGAAAGAAAAAAAAAAAAAAACTAACTGGAAGAACAAATCACTGAGCTCTAAAACTGGAAAATCCAAGAAATCCAAGCTAACTTTTCATTACTGCAATGTATTAGGCCATTTAAATATTCTTCTAGTGACACAACAAATTTTAGAAAAATGGCATCTCACAAACTGCATGGTTTTGTGGTGCATGTGCCGTTGGCTAACACATAGGCATTATGCACAGGTTTGTAGATGTCCGCTCCACTTCTCCAGGAGAAATGCTACCATTTGGAACTTGCACCTGCCTTGTATAAACAGTGATACTGAGCTATGCCGATCAAGGGTTTCCACAGCAACAGACTTATGCTAAAAGCAAGCAAATGCAGTTCCTTGGCAGTACTCCTTTAGTTACAATTAGCTGGTGCATAACCATCTCTGCTATCCAAAGAACAAACACTTACAGTATCTTTGTAGGGCCTCACACCATTTACAGTTTCTAAACACTTAGATTATGAATTGACATTTTAGCAGAGAAAAGGTTTTCCTCTTCCTGCTGGCAGTTTTCCAGCATGGCTTTCTATACACAGATAAAATAATTAGGCCTGCACTCATACAACAAAACTCTAGGCACACAGCTAAATCACTCTTTGTAACCCATCCACCTGAAACTCCTTTGGGGTAGCACCTATAGGGAACACCCTAAGTCTCTGGGATGCCAGTGTTTCCCTTGTGACCTCAGGATGAGCCTTTGACTACCAAGTTTTTAACTGAGGCACCTCAGTTAAATGCCTAAAGACAAGGGTCAGGGAATCTAAATTCCTACATCTCACCAGCTCTGAATGGGCAGCATGCATAAAAAATGCTGATGGATACAGTAGTTGTGATCAAGAAACACCAAAGTGCATGACTGAGGCTCTGAGATGCAGCTGCTCACTCAAGCAAGAGCAAAAACACCAGAAGTAAAAACAAATGAGCAAACATGACATTCTATGAATACAGAAAATCACAGTTCATTTGGCAGATGTGTAATGCATAGTCTTTGATATTGTGTCATCTTTTCCTAAGATTTGTTTTCATCAGTGTTTAGCAGAATAAAAGCAGAGCTTTTGTTATGACCATTCCTGGCCTCCTGTGTAACGCATGGCAGAGGATTTCACATTACAGAACCGTCTGGATTAGAAGCAACCTTAAAGAACCACCTAGGACAACTCCCCTAGCATAAACTGGGCACCTTCCAAGGTGTTCAGAGCCCCATCCAACCTGGCCTTGAACACTTCCAATGATGGGGCATCTACATCTCCTCCAGGCAACCTGTGCCAGTGCCTCACCACCCGCAAAGTGAAGAACTTCTTCCTAATAGCTCATCTAAACCTAGTAACACCACTGCACCTTGTCTTGTCAGTACAGGCTCTGGTTTGAAGTCTATCTCCCTTAAGCAGACGGTGAGAAATACCCGCAGAGAAGAGACACAGAGGTACTGAACTTTTACACTCCAATTTCTGCATAAGAAAATGTGAAGCCTCACACAATCTTGAAAAGCACATGAGAAAGACAGTGCTGAGAGAGAGGGAAGGGAGTGAAAAAAAAAGCCTTCTTCAGTACCTGCAGTTTCGGACGGGGTTTTTCTCGGGGAGCTTTACAGGCACGCTTATCCTCTCCATGTCCCTGGCCTCCAGGACCAAGTGCCCGTTGTCACAGTTGGTGGAAACAAGGACGAGCCGCGGCTCCTGGCGAGCTGTCACCATGTGTCCGTCCTCCCTGATGACGAGCCAGAACCTGCGGTGGGACGGGGCACAAGGGCGCCCAACAGCGTTAGTTCGGAGCTCGGCAACACCCGCACGGCAGGTGCTCCTTCCCAGCTCGGGAAAACAAACACTCGACAGCCGCGGAGCCACGCGGATGCCCCAGGGCCCGGCCCGCCTACCTGTCCCGCAGCTCCCCGCTGCGCAGCCCCATCGGCGTCACCTGCGCCCGCCGCACCGACACCCCCCGGCACGACTTCACCGGGTACACGAAGAGCCTGAGCACCGTCCCGACCCGCTGCAGGCGGCGGCGGCGGCGCGGGCCGGCCCAGCGCCAGGCCCCGAGCAGGGCGCCCAGCGCCAGCAGCGCCGCCGCCCCCCACAGCCAGCCCGGCCGCGCCGGGCCCGCCGCGCCCCACGGCCCGCTCATGGCGACTGGGCCCCGCTGCGCGCCCGGAGCGGCTGTGGGCGGGGCGGCCCCTCACACCGCCCCTCACACCGCCCCTTACACCGCCCCTCACACCGCCCCTCACACCGCCCCTCACACCAGCCCCGCCCGGAGAGCCCGGAGCCCCGCCGAGCCCCGACCCCCGGTGCGAAAAAGGGGGCGGTGCAGCGGGGAAAATACACGCCCGAGCGCCCGGCTTGGCAAAGCGCCGGCGGATGATGTTTTCTGTCTGATATCCGGGCGTTTAGTGAAAGCAGTGCTACAGGAAGTGTGGGCTGTGTGGGAATACACGAGTGCGTCAAATTCATGCGTTTGGCTTGGCTCGGAGAAGAGAGGAACAGGTGTCTGGATGGAGGCGTGGAGGGCAGCAAGTGGACTGTCCAGTGCTGTTCGGCTGCCTTAGGACATCTGCACACCCCAGCTGCCTGCTACCGAACTCCTGAGACCCCTTCCGAGAGCTTCCTGTTTGTTGGCAGGGTCTCAGGAAAGTACTTTTGCGGGACACTGTAACAGACGGTCCGAAGATTCTCTCATCTGCCTCATGACTGCTGCAAGGACACTAAAGACCCTGAATATCACAAGGGACTCGATATTCGGTTCTGGTCTAGCTCAGGTGGATGTTTGCCAAGTGATTGTTTGCAGGTGGGTGCTGTGCTGTCACGGTACACTGCCCTCGTTCCTGCTGGCGAGCAGAGACTTGTAAGAAATGGTTTGCTCTGTACCCTACACCTGCCCCCCTGAGCAATGGGTTTCATCACAATGGTCATCAATCTCTTCTGGTTTTGGCCCTGTGCCCCTTGCTTTGTAAAAGGCTACAAAATCACACCACAAACTTACCTTCCCTTGAGACCTCCCCAACAGACAGAAGGCTCTGTGTTGACTAACAGCTGAGCAGACTTTGATGTTGTTAGCTATAATCCCCTTACCCTCTTTTTTTCCTATCCTTTGCTTTCTCTTCTTTTCCCTCTGTCACGTATTAGTGCTGATGAGCACTCAATAAAGTGTGTTTTACTGTTTGAGTCCCTGGTTTTCTGATAACCTTTTGTACTCTAAGATTAAATAAATGAACCACATCACGAATCCCACCTTGTGGATCATGACAGATACCCAGCTGCAAGGCAAATATGACATCAGATATAGGCTGGACTGGCAAATGCCACTGTTGCCACAGGTCTGTCCTCACAGGGCAAAGCAAGAGCTTTGGGATCTGACGTCCAGATTTCACGAACTGATTTATTTTTATGATGAGTGTGCTGAGAGCAAAATTCCAGAAGGTAGAAGATGGGGAAGCTCAGTGTTGGGCATTTCTGGGAGATTCAGACAGCCCAGCCACAATGGATTACTGGAATACTCCATCAGCAGCATCCTGGTGGAGAGGGACACTGAAGATGAGGCTATTGTGGGCCTTTTTTGATAATGGGTACGTGTGGGCAATCAAGCCAGGTGAGTTCCTAGCATTCACCTCAAGAATCACTTGATCACAGATCAGGATCAGAAAATGTTCCTACTGTGGGAATCACCATGGATTGTAAAAAGTATGGTGGGATTTATGAAAACCTGGTGGTGGGTGAAGACAACGTGACGGATGTCAGAAGCAAAGACAGTAACAGCAGATCTATTCCTACTGGCATGAGCCCAAAACCCAGATCTTCCTCTTAGGCAAAAAGAGAGTCCACAGAAGAGTCCTTAATTAGAAGGACCAGGATATGACTGTGAGCATGAAAGTATGACACAAATAGTGCCAAAGAGACAGACATCTGCCCAAGCACAGACAAGGGAATTAAACCTGGTTTTGTTGCAGATGTCTTTGTCTTCTACCAGATGAGGGGTGCTGGGCAGGCAGCAGTGCTGGGACAGCAGCAGTCCACCTGAGCAGGTGTGGTACAGAAGGGAGTAATATGTACCTTCCTCATCAGGATGCTCTGTATTACTTTTGTGGTCTCCCAGCCATTTTGGGTGGTTTCTCCTTGTTATTCACATTTTACTAATTGATACTGGGGTAAAGGTCTCTGGTAACATTAGCTTTGTGAAAAGGCAAGATGGAGGGCAATGTCTTTGCCCTCTTGGTCACCACTTTGTTGTTTAAACCATGCCCTGATTCCAGTCATGGGTTTTGAGACCTTTCTCCTTCTGAAAGTGCACCACAATATGAAAGATAAACAGAACTTGTTAAGTTCGAATTTTTCCCCCTGAACATGCCCAGAACAGTTCTGGAGATTAACTATTAATCAGCAGAGCCTTGTGCTGCTGTTGGATTGTGTGGGGGGCATGTGCAGAGACAGTCTGCTGCCTGCCCACCTTCCACATCACTTGAAACTCCTTCTTATGCTACTTTACTGAGGCAGCCTGTCTTCCATACCCCTGGGATCCCCACATTGGTCCAGGTAAATCCTAGGTGCTAAACTGCTTGATCTGGTTTGACCAGACCTGCCCCACCACCTTCAAATCATTGGCCCACTGAGTCAAAAATAGTTACTTGTGATTGCTTTTATGACTCCACCACAGACATGAGAGGGGAGCCAACCCTGCTGAGTAGACTGAGAGCCCTTGCACACTCTTTGGTAGCCATTAATCTTCTCATTTAACATGGAGTCTATATTTTGTTGAATTTAATTGAATTCACACAGAGGTCTTTAATCTGCACCTGCACCCACAGGAGCAGAAAAATGCTATAAGGGGAACCAGGCATCTTATGTATAAGTAAATGTTCAACAAAACTGCAGCAACTGTCTAGTGTCTGATAAGCAGTGCTTTCTTATTAATCATTAATTATTGAATCAAAACATTGACATAAGTACTAAAGAGATAAAAACAAAAGCACAAACAGGTTTTAGAATCTAACAAAAAGAATGTGAGGCATCGCATAAAAAGATTTAAAAATCAAACAAACTACTATTTATGCTGGCCACTCCTGACAAACATTAATGCTTATTTTCTCAACCTTCAGGCAAAAATAAGCTACTAACACCTGTGGTTTCTTGATTACTGGCAATATTCTTCACAGTTCAAACTGAAAAGTGCAGAATGATTTTGCTCTCCGAACTTCTATGAGGCATCAAAATATCAGAATTTGAGATAAGATGAAAAAAAAATGGATGATTTACTGTGTGCTTGCTTGCTTCTTTTGGATGCCAGAGAAAGTAGGTCTGGAGTACAGATATACTTTACCAGCATAAGAATTTGGAGAAGTAAAGCCCTTGATGGTTGTGAGAAACTACAGCTCCTTCCTTGCTACATATTGTGGGCAGCACAGTGATGTACAGAACCATATTCTTTTAGTTCAAAGGACTTGTTAACTGCGTTCTGAAATAACTCACCTTTGCTAACAATTGGGTATTAATTTAGAGGAAAAAAATATTGCAAAATCCAAGAAGGACCTTAAACTTTCATTCCCTAGATTTGCTGACCTAAGTATCCTAAGGAGATTTTGTTCAGACCAGCCCTTCTGTTACATTCAGCTCTCACTCTTCTTGGACAGTATGGTGGGAAGGAGCTTAAAGTAATAACAGAAGGCAGCAGCATCTGTATAATCTCTCCTTTCCTGCTGTGAAACAAGGAACATAAAATCAGAAATAGCTGTGAACAGCATAGTTGTGGCTAAATGTTTCAGGTCCAATTCTGCAGGCTTTGAGGAAAGGCCTCTTCACCCACGCACCAGGTAACTCCCAAACAGCCTCCAGTAAACATCCTGACCAGCAGGTTTGTTTAATCCTCCATCCCAGGCACACACATACCTAGGAGCCACCAGCCACTAGCAATGTGAATAGAGCCACTCAGACAAAATATAAGTCCTGGTTTTGTTACAATCCAAACACAGCCTCTTGTGTGACAGAACTGTGTTTGCTGTAGCCAGAGCAGGCACGGTACTCCTGCCCTTAAAAGCAAATGACCATTTTTTCAATTGCTGATAACTTCATTGAAAATGTGTCTGATCCCTCAGTCATGAAATTGTGTGATGCTGACATATCTTTAAAAAGCATGGTGTTAACTCAGCAGCGCAGGACAAATTTGCAGGTAGAAAAAAAATTAATGGAGAATGTAAAAGGCATATCTGCCTTCAGATGTGGTTGGCAATTTGAGATAATTCTAGAGGCAAACCCAGACTCTCTTGTAGCAGCAGCTCTATCAGAAGCCTAAGATGAATGATGTGGAGAGAGTTGAACAATTTCACTTGTTTCAACTAAAAAAAAAAGCAGTCTTCAATATGTACACAGTGCTGAGCTTTGGAAAGGTATAAATTACCACTTTGAGGGCAGAGGTTTGGATGGAGATTATGAAAAATAAAACAGTGACAAGGACAGCAAAATACTGGCCTCAATCAGGTGTCAGTGTGTCAGGATGGAGCTAAATGTAGCCTGGGTTAGTCTCAGTGAAAGAATTAAATGCACACACTGGGGATATGGCAGTTATTTTTTCAGTGACTCTCTGATAATTCAGCAAAAGGCAGGGATGAGGGGAAAACATGGCCAAGTATGCTGATTTCAACAAGATATGATAAAAATCATATTATACTCACACAAATGATATCCTTTTTCCAAAGTTAGAACAGACAATAAATTCAAAAAATTCCTTCACAGAGAGGAGGGGAGGATAAAAGCACTGCTGTTTCCTCTTAAAATCTTGAAGGAAATCAGAGTTCAGTGAGTCACGCACTAGAAATAAGTTCAGTGAAATTCATGTGTGGAAAAATCTGAGGCGAGTAATTGGTGATGAAAGAGTTATAAATAGAGAGATTAATGATAGATGCCTTTTAATGGAGCCAGAGCAAAGAAATAAAAGGATCTCTCTTTTTTGGTGAAGGTTTTTCTGTACAGAGGATTATTTATACCCAAGACCCGGGTGGGTTGATCGGCTACTTTGGTAGCTATCAGCTGTCATTCCAGACATACAGAAAGATTAATTGAAAATTTGGTTATTCTTCCAGTCAAAAGCTAAACTTCAGTCTCTGTAAACGTACCAGGACAGTGCAGAAATGGTAGTTCCAGGCAAATGTTTGGCCCAGTATTAATTAACAGAGACTGTTGATGTTATGAGTTCTCCAATTGTTCTGTAAATGCTATTTTCCATGCGAATATAACATCCATCAGCAGCTTCAGGAGTCTGAAGGGTCAGGACAGAGGTGTGTATCACCCGGGAGAGCAGGTAAGGATCAAAGGAGAGGCTTTGCTGGGGAGCAGGGCTTTTGTTTTTCAGCACAAACATTAACAATTCTGCAGCTCTGGTTTATCTGCAGTCATAGGGCAGGATGGGATTCACCAAGGACAGGAAAGTCTCCACCCTAATTCAGACACAGCTGAAAAAACAACCTGATGCTAGTTCAGTGTCCCAGGAAAGGAAGGAGCAAGGATTCCTTTACGGGCAGCAGAAACGGGAATACAGAAAGCATGAGGAGCAAGTACGTGTGGTTTGCTGGAGCTGGGGTCCAAGGCATTCCTGGGGGGATGTCATTCCAGTCTGCCAACCTCCAACTCAAAATTACACATTCTCTCATAGGCAGCTGTCCTCTCTCCAGAAAAAGGTGAGATTTAGAAACAAGAAGTGGCCGTGGCTCTTCCCTCACCTCCAGTAAATCTTCCCTGAGGAATGTTTCTGAGGCACAGCAAGAACTTCAAGGCAAAGTGCAATGCATTTTCAGGAGTTGAATGAAAAAAAATCTGACACAAGAACAATGTTCCTATGGCTTTACATTTGAAACACTTGGATAGAGGAGTCTCAAGGTTCCACTGGGTAGGAAACGCTGGTATACGGAGATGAACATTACGCTGAGACCCCACATCCTGAGGATGGATCTGGACAAACAGGGAGGCCAGCTTAGGGAAAGGCAGGAAATCCCTACAGGAGATGAGGCAGAACAACTGGGCAGGCTGACAGGCTGGAAATCTGTGGGGTTTTTTCCCAGGAGATGGCAGTAAAGGACAATCGCCTTTCAGCCAGCGGAGCGCGGGGCAGTGGAAGCCGAGCTGCTCCTCAGGCAGCACTGCCACCCTCGCCAGTCGCTCCTTGGTACCAGGAGCAAAGCTTTATTCTTCGCGTCAGTGCTTCTGGCAAGGGTGAGGAGCTCAGTCTTCTGCATTTCCATGGAGTAGGTAAATTAAAAGCCTTCTGCTTACCGTGGCAGGATCCCACTCCCACCTCATCCAGACTACAAAAAGCCCAGGAGATCTCTCCTCCAGCCTCCCGCTCACAGGGGTAAGCGCTGCATTCGTGCTGGGTTGCTTCCCACTTTGTACAGTCGTGCTGTGAGACCCTCCACAGACAGACCTCAGCCTTCTGAAATAACCTCTTCTCATGCTTAATGATCACATTACTGCTTTCCCTGACTTGTTTCTGGCTGAAAACTCCTCAGCTTGGATTTATGACCATTGCTGTCTAGCTGCAGACTTCATTAAAGAGCCTGGCTCCATCTTGTTGGAAACCCTTTCCTATGTACTGAAAAGCTGCTGTCAAGTTTCTCCTAAGTCTTCCCTTATCCAGCTGAACAGGTCCAGAGCCCTGCATCTCTCTTCATGCACGTTGCAGGATTCAGGAAAGTGCACCACCCTCTCTGAGCCCAATCTAGACTGCACCCCAAAACAGGCCTGTCAGCCTAATAGTACTTCCTGAAAGAAGAAGGAAGGGAAGGATTTTATTCCTTTGCTTTCTCTTAATTTAGTTATCTCCATTAATCTACAAGTTTTTCAGGCTCTCTACTCTTCCTTGAAGAAAAAAGGATTTCCAAAGCATACTCTGTACAGGTAACTGCAGCAACTTTGTGCATATTTTAGGGTCAGTTTTGTCTCAGACCAGTGTTCAGCTAACAAGGTGCTCAGGATACAGAAAAAGAGAGAGCTGGTTTTACTACACCCCAACACAAAACCTGCCCCTTTCCCAGTCTTACAGACAGGGAGAGGTTAGAAAGGGCGTTCATCCCTGAAGTGATCCGTGACCTGGGAGTGGCAAAGATCTGGAAGTGCCAAAGTGCTGTGGTGTGGTGCAACTCTCCTCAGTCACTGCACTTCCAAAGCAAGCTGTTCAGGAGTGCTTCCTTGCTGCTAATGCTGCAGCACAAAGGACAATAGCTATGAGTCCTCTGCCATTTCCTCAGAGCCTACGGTAAGCCAGAGGAGTAATTAAATACTCTGGCAAAAACAGCAGAAGTATGCTTTATTCTCCTCTGTGACTCATTGAGCAGTTGCCAGGAATGGCCAGGGATTTAAAGTAAAAGTTACTGCCAGGCTGTTTGATTAGTGGAGTTTGCCGCTGAAAGAAGCATGGACAAGTTGATTACGTACTTCTTGCCACTCCTGCATGTATTCAGCTTCCCAAACCTATTTATCCTGCCATTTGTTATAAGGCACAGTGAAATGGAATCTCAAGTGAAATGGGAATCTGAAGGGAACCAATAGACAGTAGCACACCACTGAAGACAAAACCTGGCAAGTGAAGCAAAGGGTAGAGGTTTCATGAAGGGGCTGAAGGGAGGAACTATTTTGTTCAGCTGAAACATCAAATCAAATCTTCCCCATATACCCACCATGGTATCCACCACATCCCACATTGTATATGAGCAAGTCAAACATCTGTTTTGTTCCTCTAAGGCACCAGGAGTTCAGCTGCAGACAAGCCCATTTTTATAAAAGAGCCTGTGTGGTTGAAAGCTGTCCCTGCTGGGGTGGCTTCTCCAAGGATTACCTTGCCAAGAACATCTAACACCTGTGCAGAAGCTAAGATTCAGTCCCAGACTGCCCTCATGGCTTGGCACCTGCCAGGGCTGGGAGCCCAGGCTCCTCAGCAATCCCAGCCTCCTCCCATCACCAATGTCTTGCTCTCCCTCATTTCCCGTGCAGACTTCCAGCATGGCAGTCCTGCTTCAGATGGAGGCTGCCCATTTTGTTGGCTGAGCAGATGACCTGCCAGCCAGTGCCGAGGCGGCCAGGGAACATTTCCTCATCCCTTGTGTCACCGAGACAACATTTAGCAACAGAGCTGCAGGACCTGCCCTGTTCCACCTGTTTGCGTCACAGCTAAGCCAGACCTGGACCAGCAGAGATGCTGCCATGACTGACAGGAAATACAGCCCTCTGCCATCCCCCGAGCTGACAAGTGAACCTCACCCTCTGGATTCAGAGTTTCTAGACACTGCTGCGTGAGCTGGGCTAATGAACAGAGTAGCAAACCATCAGGACAAGGCTTGGCCTCACAAATTCCCTTCAGGAGCTGAGGAGTGAATCAGGAGAACTGATAAGCAGCACTAATTGGTAACCTCAGTGAGAACTATCAGTTCATTTTGAGGGAGGAAAATGAATCATCAGCTGGTTTATTGCAAAAGCACAGGTCACTCGCTTACTTTTTCTTTCTCTCTCCTCTTTCTTTGTTTTTGGTCTATTTTAGAAACATTGGCCGGCCAAAGCTGACTCACCGGTATGCCTGAGGCTTTTCTTTTCTCAGGCTCAGGCAGAAGCACCATGTACATGTCATTCAGGTTCTGTATGGATAGCAACCAGGTTATTCCCTTAAAGTTGCACCATGTGAGTGGAGGCTGGATGTCAGCAGACAAAAGTCCACTGAGCTGAGCAGTTCAGGAGCTAAGGTTCATGTTTACCTTTGTGGAAGGTCTGAAGGGCTGGACTCTGTGTGGTGCAATAAGGGAGCAGTCTTACTAGTCAGGGGACACACAGACAAATAGATGGGACACTCACTCCACACAGAAAAAATGAAGACACAAATCTCTCCCTGCACAGCTTTAGGAATTTAGAAAATAGGTCTCATGATTTATGCTGTAAGAGCACTGTAAAACATGGAGTGGTGTAACAAAATCAGAAGTTAATCCCAAACTCTGCAGGCTTGGTGTGGCGTGTGGGTGTTAGGACAGCCCTGTTCTTACTGCATTATCAGCAGTCCTATGGCATGCTGGTGGGGCAGATAAGAGGGACAGCTCTGTCCTCACAAAAAAGCTCAAGAGAAACAACAGAAGGCATGGAATCAACGAGCAAAATCCCTTTGTGGTTATCCCTATCCCAGCTTTTGCAACCTTAGGTCCTCTGCAGCCTCATCTCCACACCTTGATGCTCCTGAGCATTTCCACACGGTCTGGGCTACAATCATCTCCTACCAGGGCACTGAGGCCACAGGCAAAACAACGTGGGGAAGTTTACACTGCAGCTTCCCCTCGCTGGCTGGGCTGCAGCTGAGAAACTCCTCCTTTGTGTTCTTACTTACGTGTGTAGGTAAAAACAGACATGGATCTCGTGGTTTTTATTTACAGTCCAGTTAGAAAAGAGCATAACACCCTGCCCCACCCCCCTCCCCCAATCTGATTCATTTGCTACATTTAAAAGAAATACAGTGTGGTTTGCCAAGACATACAAACTTCTTTGTTCAGAAAAGGCAAAGAAAGCAAGTGAACAGCATTTTTTTCCAGTTAAGTCAACTCCTTGATTACAAAAACACCATCAAAACTAGAAATATATATAATACAGAGAAAGTGCTAGCAGGGAAGTCATTTATGACTACCACAAAAGACTGACAGAAACAAACAAACAAACCCCACAAAATTTTTAAGGTCCATAAACCGCCTTGTTCCTGTGTCATCAATGTATGATTTATGTCCCTGGAGGTGTGACATGGAAGCTGCACTACTGAGCTGATATTGACATCCTCTGCTTACAGCTTCCAGGTGCAGAAATGGAGATGGAGCTGGCAGATTATTTGGGCCTGTTCTCATACACCACATTTTCACATTCTTATATCAAATGCTGCGTGGATTTTTTTTTTTTCTCAGATGCAGCCAGCAATCAATTTCTGTTTCCCCTGGTGAACACCATAGGGATTAGGTTTAAAATGCCCCAGCTTCCAGAATCAAGTATATCACACATAAACTCCATTCTCAGTAAAAGAATATATGCAGATTTCATGGTAACAGAGGAAAAGTTTAAACTGTTAATCACAGTGAGCCTTTAATGGCTCAAGATCACAAATACACACCTAATTTTCTTTCTGGATTTTTACATCTTTCTTATGATTATTTAAAGGCTCATTATGTCCAGTGTTTGAAATGAACAACCATGATGCAGCAAAGCTCTCCATGTCTCAGGGCACGTTCCATTTATGTCCAAGTATAGTTTTAAGCACACTCATAATCCTAACCCTCTCAGTTAGAAAACCACCATCAATAATCAGAATCTCAGAAAACCAAATATTATCTTTTCCTAGTCCTCTGTTATCTGTTTCCTCCACTGCTCTGACAATTCCTCTCACTACCCAAACTCATCTCCACCTTCCCAGCTGCCGTCCCATTCTCTGTTTTCCTTCATGTCTCTCTCCATCATCTACTTGCTTTTCCATCCATCCTTGGCTCCCTTCCACACAGCACAAAGCTCTGGAAAACCAACTCATGCCCAAAAACAAGTTAAAGTTAAATTAATCAAAGATTATTTTCTCATCCTTACACTTCTTTGACCCAATCTGATTTTACAAAGCACTGGAATTTTTTT
This sequence comes from Parus major, assembly GCF_001522545.3. Taxonomy (NCBI): domain Eukaryota; kingdom Metazoa; phylum Chordata; class Aves; order Passeriformes; family Paridae; genus Parus; species Parus major. The sequence goes on from NC_031770.1 coordinate 18,092,438, forward strand.
CAGAGAAGAGCACTCAGTCTTGGAAAGGGCACAGGGGATCAGGGCTGTTGGTCCAAGAGTTTTTTCAGATCCAGGTCTCAAATTTAATCCTGAGAAAGCAGCAATGGCCTCGTGTCCTCTCCTGTGGGGCACAGGGAGTTGTGCTAGCGGACGAAGGATGCCACGTGTGCTGACACTCCAAAGGGAGCAGAATAGGCTGCTGCTAATCCTTGCAGGCCGACCACCAGGTAGTGACAACCCTTCTGCAGAACCTTTCCGACATTCTGGGGAGAGAGATGAGAAAAAGGGATAAAAAAAGACAAGGTGATAGAAAATACCTTCACTTAAAATCATTCTGACAGCCGGTGTCATGGCCCCAGAAAATGAAATTCTCCCACAGCTAACGAGGGCTGGAGAGTGGAAAAACATTTTCCATCTATTTTTATATAGGCATACACACCCACAGGGTATAGTTAAACTGAACGGATGCAGCCTCCACAGGAAGCCAGGCTTTCACATGTGATTCTATTCAAGAATAAAATTAGTTTAAATTCACCCTAGTTTGTAGAAGTACATAATTCCCACATTACAAGTTCCAACTATGTTAGTAATTCCTAGAAGTTCATAAGGATCTAAAACTGGAGCTGAACAAGAAAGAAGTAATCACTGAAAATATTTCTATGGAAATTTCATTGCTTTTTTGTCAAAATAAAAAGTTTTGATCCACATCAGTACACATTCAGGAGCTCATCTATGTACTGCACTAGAGGTACACTTGCCATGGATAACTGAAAACCTTAATCTAATTTTAATTTAATTTTTGATAGTTTTTGCTCATGTGGCTGCTCACAACTGGGGAATTAATACATGGTGGTCAGATTTAGAGGAATATCAGAATTAATTACTAGTAACTCTTTATAGTTGTGTGAGACTAGATTAAAATTACTCTTGTAACATGGGAAACATCAAATCTGAGTAAATATTTTTAAATCAGTGAAATCCAGTCAATGTTCATTATATTCTTATGATTTCTTAAAGCTGGATTACAGAGGTTCTGGCACATAAAAAACATCAGCTGTCATGATGTTACTACGCAGTTGAACTTAGCTGGTTTTACTCCTATAGAGACTTACTCAAAAGGAGTTGAGGTGCCAAAATAAAAAGGTGGCTCGAGCCAGGGGGCAGATCCTGAGGATGGAGGAGGAGATTTAGGGACTTCCCTTCCTACATCTGCCCCTGCCTCATTATATCACACTGGAGTATTCTTTCCCCCTTCCTGCCCTTCATTTACCTACCCAGACTTCACCTGTTCTTTCATGAGTTGTTCTGTATGCCAGAGCCAAACTGGCAACCCTTCCCCTTGGGAATGTCGTCTGACCAACACAAAAGGGACTACACAATGCCCAAGAACTGGCCTGTGCTCTAAACTGCATTAAAAGCACCTTTATATACCAACAGCATCACCAACAGCAAAGTGATGACCTGTTGCAACCATTCTCACAAAACTGCACCGTACAGGCTTGAGACAGCTTCCTACAGCGTGGGACCTGGAAAACACAGCGCTGGAAACTCAAAGAATCAAATTTGTCACCAAATAATTAAATACTCTGTTCGTTACTTCATGAAGCAGTGGGATTTGAGAGGCAGCTCGGGACAACGCTGACATCTGTAAACTCAATTTCAAAAGTAACTTTGTCAAGCTAATGGCATTTTCTGCATGTCAGACATAGCAAGCATAGCTTTACCAAAACCATGGTTTTTTAAATAGAACGCAGTAGAAAACCATGTCTCATGATGACACCTGTAATCTCAGCAGCTGGAAAGGATTCCTGACAACAGAGAGGTTTCTCCTGTTAACACAGAAACTACTTTTTGCTACGAATATCCAAGACATACCTGAGATGTACTTCAGTGACGTGAACAAGAGAAAAACAATAGAATTCTTCCACATGGCAGTTTTGTAACCAAAGGCACCCGTCCTCCAGTGGGAAGAAAACCAAACCACCAGACTGTAGGACTTGTGACTTCCCACACAGGAAAGCAAAAGAACAATTTTGATCCAAAATTGTCGCTACAGATGAAGAACAAGCTGCATTTTTTTCCCTGTAACTCACAGCAGTGATTTCTAAGGGTCACCTTGGCCAAGGAATGTCCTGCAGGGCTGTTTACAGTTTCTTTCGGGCACTTCAGTGGAAGGGAAAAAATGTAGGCCAATTAACTGGAAGTTTTAAGGAATAGTTTTAAAATTATGATGCCGAGGGAAACGCAGAACCAAGCGAGGCAAAGCACCCGTCACATGGATCAGCTTAGTGTCATTTTCACTTCGAATAGACAGATTTTGTGCTCTTTGATCCAGGCGAGGGTCGGTGTCCGCCTCCCCCCCGGCAGCACCGGCTCCTTCCCGGGCAGATCCAGAGCAAGCCCTGACCCCACCTCGGAGCCGGGCGCGGGTTCGGAAGCGCCTGCGGGATAAGGGGCATCCCGGGAGTCCCTCGGAACTGTCGGAGCCGAGGCTCCGCTGCCTTCCCGGCACCGCAGACACCGTGCCGGGGGTCCCCGTACTGAGGGTCCCCGCTCCTGCGCCCTCACCTTTCCGTACTTCTTCAGGCGTTTCCCGTAGGGTCGCTTGCCGGGGGCCCGCGGCGGGCGCAGCGGCTCGTAGGAGCCGGGCAGGACGGCGAAGCGCACCTTCCTGCACCCGGCGCCCTCCTCCTCCTCCTCCTGCTGCTGCAGCGCCGCCGGCCGCGGGGCCCCCGCGCTGCCCCCGGCCCCCGCCGCCTCCTCCTCCTCGCCGGGCAGGATGGAGACCTGGTCGTCGCCGGGCCCGCGGCGGGAGAACCTGCTCCTCACCTTGGCGCCCAGCCGCGCACCCACGGTCATGGTGCCGCCGGGCGCCGACCCGTCTGCGCCGACCTCGGGCGCTTCCTCCGCGCTGCGCCACAGGTGTGGCCGGAGGCGGCCGCTGCCCCCTCCCCCGGGGCGGGACGGCTGCGGGAAGAGGCGCCCCGGCCCGGGGCAGGCGATGCCCTCGGCTCCGGACCCCGGCCTCGCCACCGCTGTGGTGCGGGCAGTCGGGAGCTGCTGCGGGAGCCCGGGATTGGAGCCCGTCAGCTCAGCGGGGACAGGTGAGCTCTGACGGGACGGCACAGCCCGCACCGCCCCCGGGCTGCTCGCCAGGGCCGGCGAGAGCCTTGGAAGATCCTTCCTGGCACCGCACGCTCTGCACCGGCCCACGGCAGCACCGCTCCAGGAGGTCACGCTCTTTCCTCGTCAGCCAAAAAGGCCAAGCTCCTTGGATATCCCTCAGTTATAGGTGTTCCTACTAAAGCCACGGGTGAACAGCCTCTTCTGCCTCCTGGGCTGCACTCAGCTACCCCTGGCAAAGGGGCAAGTAGAGGAATTTCTCAGCGGCTTTTGCCCAGATACCGGGGAGGCTGTGACAGCCCCACCTCGGCTGCAGTGTAGCAGCTGCCTCTCCTAAGCAGTGTTCCTCAGCTGGGGTACATCAAGAAATGCAAAACTGTACAGGGAGGATAGATGCAATTTATTAAACCAGTTGGTGTATTTATCAACATTTGATACTCATATGAATGCTTTGGGCAAGCAGATGCAACATGGGGACAGACTAATCCTTTCCCCTGGATTCTTCCTACTGAGAAACAAAGCCTTGAACCTGCATCTTCCCAAGATGCGTGTGTAACTTTTGGAAAGTAAATCCTGCACTTCACATTCTTATCTGCCCCAAGGATGGTGATTCACCACCTCTACAGCTCCAGAAAGCTCTGTAAAGAACAGTGGGGCCACATCCCTGGATGGTGGAAGTCTCAAGACTGTCACTACAGGAGAAGTGCTCTATCCCATAAACGAGAAGCTCTGAGGTAGGTAGTTTTTCCCTATCATCCCAAGAGAGGCAGGCCTTTCTCCACAGACTTGCTTTGTACCTCACAAGTTTGTTTTCCAGAATTCAACTATCAGAATACATCTCTCAGCTGAGATTTAGTGTCTCCATTTGCAAGACGGAAGGGGAATCACGACATGTTCTGACATGAACAGGTCCAAGGTACCCCGAGCTGTATGACACCAGATACCAAAACCTCACGTCTCAACAGCTCAAGGAATTTTAGCATCACCCATTACCATATGGCATAATGACCCCAACTTGGTTCCCCAGCACTGTTATTTGTTCAGTGGACCAGGAGTGACTATCTTATTTTCACTGATTTATATACATTTTAATGATTTTAAACTGGACTGTGTGGAAAGGGATGCACTAGTTTTGGAAATGCTGGTATACCCCAAAGAAAGAAATAATGCAAAAAAACCACCCCAACTCAGACAAGCCAAACCATGCAGTAACCCCACTGCTCACCCTCCACCCGTCCCAAACATCCCTTAGAGATGCTGCCAACAGATTAGTTGAATTAATGAGGCCTCTGAAGATTTGAGGCATCTCTCTTCCCAGCCTGGAGCTGGGAAACATGATGTGGCATTTAAAAAACTCTTGTGTATTTCTGAAGTTAAAACTGTGCTGATAAAATGCCACACCAGTCCCCTCCCACACGGAAGTTGGGAGCATTTGGATCTGAAATGCAGCTTATTCCTCTTGCCTAAGAAGTAACTGAGACATAAGAGGTCCAGCACAAGTCAGCTGTTGAGGGTGCCCAGAACCAGGCACTGGGTCATCTCACTGATCCTGGACTAAGGCTCTGCTTGCCAATAAAACCAGAGAGCTTTTTCAGAACCGCTTTCTCTGATCTTCCCATCTTACTCCTGCTGGGGCAGCAGATTTGGAAAGCCAGGTGCTGTGTGCACCTACACCTTTTGCACTCAGACTGTGTCCCTGGGAAAGCTCCAGGTGTATTTGCTATGGAGAGCATGAGGTCGGTCACAGCTCATCTCTTCCAGCAAGGCAGGAGGAGGAGGGCACAGAGGTCAGGAATCAGGCCAGTTTCACACTGCTGGCAGCCACTGGACAGAACACCATTTGCAGGCTGCCCTGATACATAAACTTTGAATTGACAGTGCCATGTTTCATGGGTAAGCTGAATGAAAATTTGTCAGCTCTGTCCTCTGGAAAAGCTGTGTGTGTTTTGCTACATCTCCATTTATATGGAGCAGTGAAAACCAGCGGCAATCTAGGGCAAAGTTAGCCATGGAAAAACAGCGCCTGTAAAGCGGGAGGCTCTCCTAAGTACTTAATCTACTGTCTCACAGCATGACCTATATTTTTTCCACTGAACCTTCTGAAAAGGCAAAGGGTTTTCTTTCATGACCAAGTTCATACATGACCTTAGATTAGCATCACAGTTATGTTCCAGTTGTGTATTTTTAAAAACAATTGAGTATCTATGGACATTTATGGGTAAATTGAGCAGACACACAACGCCCTCCTCCCCGGACTGATTTTTGGTGAACTCCTGTAAAAGCTCCTGGACATCCATTTCTAAGCAATGCTAAACCACTGATCGTTTCTGAACAGTGCAGGAGCACTGAACCCATACCATGCTAATCCTGAATTCACACCATGCTGAAGGTGGAGCCTGTGCACCTTTAAACTCTTTTGCTACCTGCAGTAATGACTGTGCTTTTATAAAGGGCAAACAACAAGTATTTTAGTATGAGAACTGTTCAAGTAAGTTTTAATAGAGTGCACCAGTGAATCAAGATGACTTGCATCAGATTTGGTTCAATGAACATCAGATAAAAAAAAAAGAAAAGGGGCTACAGTTCTTTCTTTCCAAACACCACCCTTTTTCTAAGGCAACAATACACGTCCATTTCCGAACATAACTGTTACATAGGAAAGCTACATCACAGTACAGTATGTAAAGTCCATCTCGGTCAAGAAGCCATTAGAGAATGGCACATTTACTACACTTACAGCTTTCTAACTTAGGGTTACAGAGTTTACCACAGCTTTTTTTTTCATTTTTATTTTTTAAAGTGACAATTCCTTAATGAACTTTCTATTCTTCACAAGAGTGTGCAGATGGGGCCCATATGTTGATATTACAGTAATTACGACATTAAATAACATTGCACAACCAACCTCTATGGTTAATTCAGTACAAAAGAACAAGTATTAAAATGTACCAGTACTAGTGGTTTTACATAGTTTATAATCATTAATTATGAAGGAAAAAAAATGTGGGGCTGTTTTTTTTTTTCTTTTCTGTAGGCAAGTGCCTAATTACAAAGCTGCACATTACAGGCATAATGATGTGGAATAAATACAAGAAATCTGGTAAAATATTAAACACAAACAGGTTACATGGGAACAAACTGTACAACCACAAAAGCATAAATCAACAATTTATCATTATAAACAATGTATGTTTAGCTGTAAAATATTACGTGGAATTGCATGTACTCTTTGGGGGCACATGTTCCAAAAGCCAAGCTAATTCCTGAGGTGGTATTATTAACTTACACAATTGGTCAACACTTCAGATTATCTTGTGCTATTAAACAGTCCCAATGTTAATAGATTTCCATAAAATGGAATTTGTAGTATTCTGAAGGCAGCAAATAAGTGATATTTTACACCAAGATATTCAAATGAAATAATTCTGGTTCTCCGTTTTGGTGCTACATTTGTTAATGGGCCATGGGAATAAGCACTGGAATTTGCAGACAGAAATCACTTATGCCTGGTTTCTGTTCCCCCACAGCTCTGAGCTGGCCAAAGGCAGAACAAAGTTTCTAAACTGTAAGTGCCAACACTGTAAACATATTTGTCTCTTTTTTTTCAACTAAACACTGTCCAATAACAAGGATAAGAGCCAAAGATAAGCAGGAACAGTCTCATGTAGAACAAAAGCCAATTACTCATCGACTTTTGGTTCAACTCATGAACGATTTTTAAATAATTAAAAATGGTCATGCTACAGTTGTGAAAACTAGTTTGTGCATTTGACTCAGGACAAGTTTTTTAAAAAACGCATGGTAGAGGTAAGACTTATAAAACCCACCAAAAATGTAAATGATAGGGAAGAACTTTTCCAACTCAAAGCATCAAACATACATTTCTGTGCAGAAATCTAGACAACTATACAAGATCTGAATTTAAGCAGTCATCTTTTTATTATACAACTCTATGAACATAAAATGAACAGAATGCTCTATATACTTACCTGTACATGTGAACATAACTTCTTTAGCTACAGTTATTTAATATAGGTCATACTGGATTTAACTTTACAATTCTGAATAACTATGTATAACCTTATTGCAGTAAGGGCAATTTCTACATGGGGAGTTTCACAGGCCAATCACATTAGGCGAAACCAGTACATTCAAAGTGTAGATCATGTATGAATCTTCCCTGATCCCAAAGAATTTAGGTTCTCTTTACAGCTTAAGCTCGTTTGCTATCTTGGATGCAATGTTCTTAAATGCGATAGAAGTCCCAGATATTCTCTTGAAGCGAACTCCATTGAGCGACAATCGTGGCAGTTTGCAGACTTCCATCTCCCACTGAACAAGGCTGTCTTGTCGTGCATCACCGTGGACACAGAAAAGCAAAAACCTCTCTTTTTGTTCGTAATCACAGTTATTGGCATCTAACACTTTCCGAATCTCTCTCATCATATCATTCGGGTCCATAGAACTCGTGGTCTTCATACTCCACGTGAAGCGCAAGGAGCGTGGCTTTGAATCTTTGCTATCCTCCTTCTCTCTGTCTTTAGGCTCCCCAGAAACACTCCTGGAACAAGTGACACACAGCAAAGTCAAAACCAGAGCAGTGTAGCCGAGAGAGAGAAGAGAAATACAGCTCTTGAACAGGGGTTTCTAAACTGCCATTGAGAAGCCACGAGTCATGGGCAAGCTAATTCAGGGACTGGGATGGGCTCTGCTGGAACAGCCCTGCCCCACGTGCCGCACGCGTGTGCTCAGCACAGCGCTGTGCCACAGTAGTGGCACACAGCAAAGCAAGTTTGGAAACCCCTGCTCTACAATGTTCTAATGACAACATGTGCAATGGGAACTGCAGCAGACACACGTTACTCCATACTGCTCCAAAGAAAGTGGAATCTATGTAAAAGCATGACTGAAGTTCTGCTGATTTCATGATCTGGAGCATGCCATACACCAACAAAACTGAAGTTGAGGGACACAATCCTGAAGCAGAAATTATACTGTAAAAGCAGCAGAGGAAGAAATCCCACCCTGCAACTCACAAGTCTTTAGTGAATTCCCTAACCCTCTTTTCTGCCTTCCCCCCCTTTTGTATATATTTAATTTTTGACCTCTCTCTGTGCCAAAAGACTTTATAATAATGTATTTTATTTTAACATACAATGATATTGATGAGGCAGAATTTTGGACTGTAATTTGGCTGTGAACAGCCTATTGGTCACCATTTGAGCACAGAGCCAGCAGCTTTTACAAGTAAGAAACAGCGACTTGTGTTTTACAAATACAGACACAAACTATTTTATTTGATAAAGAACAAAATTGCAAGGGAGCAATTTCCAATTAATGCTCTTTGTCTGATGCTTCATTATCAAATAGATTACTTGTTCCATTGCAGAAAACATTTTGAGAACCAGCACTAATTACTTTAAAGTAATTCCACAGGCAGCTGTATCTGCTCTTGCCCCAGGTATTTCTGATGCCTCCACATCCACCACTGGGGAAAGGTGCTGCTCTCATTTTGATTCTATAAACTGTCATTATTATTCAGAGAGGAGTCAAAACAAGCACTTTTAATTCAACTTTGTGTGACCCCCAGAGAACCGCATTGATATTAAGGGATGGAGCAGGGATAAGATCTCAAATGACTTTTTTAGCCCAAAACAGACACTGTAGGATGACAAAAAGCAGAGAAAGCTAAAGAATGAAAGCAAGAGCTGAAAGCAACTTTACACTTCATTTGAACACTCAGTCTCTTTTCCTTTTCTACATCCAAGAATTTGACAGCTAAGAGACTCTGAATTGAAAAGGGCTAACTTAGATAAATGCATTGTGTATTATATACAGTGTAAGAATGTGCTGTTTATTTTTTTAAAATAGAGGCTGTTTTGAAAACTAAATCAATACTTTCTTTAAGTGACTGGTTTAGAATGAATGCAAACTACAATGCCTGTTCATTAGAGAGCAGAAAAATAAAGAGGTATGCACTGTGCTTAAGCACACCAAAAGCTGAAACATGGCAAAAGAGCAGATATACTGGAGAATGAGCATATGAAGGAATGTTTTATTGCTAACAAAGCATATATAGATTTGTGTACAGTGGTTGCCACAGAAATTCAATATTTGGCAGTCACCACTCCTTTTGTCTGAATGTCACTTGCTTTATTTCTTAGAACAAGTGACATTCATTTTTCAGGGACTATAAGGTGTTTACTTATGGCAAGCAACAGCTTTAGTAATGAGCACAGTACGTAACTATAGTAAAAATTTAATAGAGACGTATATACACACAGACACACTAAGTATTTACACTGTCCACTGAAACCAAAAGTAAACACCATTAAATATTTGTAAAGTCAAAAGATGATTTTAAGTGCCTAAAGGATTGGTTAACTCCTACAGGGGGCTTTATTATTCAAAGGAATATGCTTACATAAAGTTTTGTATTAAATACTTCGCAATAAAGCAGAAATGAGGGATATAAAGGACCTTGCCAAGACCCCCTCCCCCCCCAAACAGAAAACATTTTTGAAATACAGAATACTTAACCACTATTCTCTTTTACATTTTGATTTAAAAGGCTTTAAGAAATCACTTGATTCGAAAGACCTAGGAGCGAAGTATTAATAGTGACTCCTCACCTTGAGGTGTCAGTTCTGCCACTGGCTTCGCCTTCACTTGGATCCCTCAAAACAAAGTTAAGGTTGAGATTCAATGATAAAGGTGAAAAATAAAAGTTAAGAAAACCTACACCTAGAACAATGTTAAATAGCTACCGATGAAAAAAAAATCAGTATAAATAATGGCAAGCCTAATACTGTTTAATATAATTTTTTCACAGCTGTAATTTTAGTTTCCCTTTATGACACCTTAATTTTTTCCAGCTCTGACGTGTAATTGTTTAAATTTTTTCCCCAATTGATGGTAAAATTAACAAGTTCTTCTGAACCTACTGCAGACAGAGCAATGGCCACATGTAATTCCAGCAAGCACAGAGGAGCAGTTGGTCAGGGTGGTCCAGGGGAGCTCCACTCTGCGCCCTTGTGGGTCAGGCCTTTGTGAATTCCTGAAAGCACTTTGAGACAAGCCCATGCTTAAGCACACTCAAGCAATTAACAGTAAGATGTGCCTAAGAATTTGAGACCAAATGCTTGAAGCCCAGTTCAGGAAGGTTACTTCAACATCTGCTTCACTTTTAAGCAAATCAGCTGTTACACTGACTTCAGTGAGATTGAATATATCTTCAACTTGTTGCATTAGAGCTGTGCTTTGCAAGGAACTGGTTTACATTATGTCTTTTTAGCATGAAGTAACTTGAAATATATCCCCAGATTGTGTAAGCCACCTAGGGATGTTCCTAGTGCTGCTGTACCAGTATTTAGCACCCAATTTCAATTACCTGATTAATGGAATACCTTCAAAACACAAATACTTTAGTAACTAACACCAGGGAAGTATCATTTGACATAAACCATTGATTCAAAACACTTCAATACCCTATTCACTAAGCATCCTAATTATGCATTTATTTTATATACTTACCAGAAGAGGCATTTACCCTTATCAAAAGTTAGTAAAAAAAGTCTTTCATGACACCTTCTGGTCAAAGTATACTTTAAACCATTATTTCCTGAACAGTACAGAAGTTCAAAGTTACATGATCCAACTCAAAGAACAGCAAAAAATAACCCCCTGGACCTCCACCCATGTAATCCCAGCTATTAAGTCTTAAACAACCCAATTCAAAAAAAAAAAACAAAAAACCAGAACACCCTACCATCACCAGTAACAAAACAAACACACCCTACAGGGCTGACAAAATATACTTTTAACATTATAAAACATACTAGGAAATTGTAAAAAAACTTCTATAATAAAGGATAAATTTAAAATACATGAATTTAGGATATCTTAATTCTAAACACATAGTCTAAAATATTATTTTAATATTTCAAGATAATGAAAATATTATTTCTTCGATCTAACTCTTAAAAACAAAGTCAAGATACCATTCCTTGTAAAAAACAAGGAGCCATTGCACAAAAAAGCAGCCTGTACTCTTGAAATTGACTACTTACTCCACAGAAAATACCTTTCTTCCCATTTACAAATCTACGCAGTTTACTAGCTTTGCTCTAATACTTTTTTTTCTCTTTAAAATCAGAGAATAATTATTTCCTTATAACAATATAAGTGCTGGAGATACCAATAATGGAGGATTACAGTCCTGTATGTTCAGGTTTCTGGAAAAAGAAAATAATTCATTCAATTCTTCTGTTTTAGGTCTTCAAAGGAGGTATTACTTAGACACATACTGATGCAGTATCAGCTCACCAGGTCAGATTAATTTTGTAAGGAACATTACTCCATATCCAGCTTCCTTCTCTTCCCTTTAAGTATCACCTTATGTAATTCATGATATTTTACTTACAAATTTGCAACTAGGAGCTTAACCTAACTTTCAATTTATCTTTTTTTCCCTGCACACAAATGGTAGAAATTCAGTGTGCAACAGCCTGATTCAGCAAAGCAAAGAGAAATTTCCAGGATGCAATTGTGGGGTAAAACTGAGAAGAATGCATTATGGACACATCCATAAACAGGCTTGGGAATTAACAGATAAATCACTGGTAGAAAGAGACAAACTGAAAATTAAGTCCCCTTTTGCGAAAGCTCTTGTGACTGCTAAGTCTACAGTCACTTGATCTTGAACAGTGTACTTGAAAACCTTTTTCAGCATCTTTCCTCACAGGATTATTACTGATAGCATCATCACAGGAATGAATGCAGATCCAGGATGTGTGGGTTTTCTTCTTTCAGAAACCTGAACTTACAATTTGAAGAAGCTGGTGACATAATAGAACAGGCTGTATGATACTGAAATACTATTATTTCCACACTTCCAGACTTCTGCCTGCTTCTAACTTCTCATTTATTCACAGATTTTAGAATTACCTGAAATAACTTGTGAATACCTATTATTTTTAAGTACAGCAATAAAATGAGTGTAAATATAGCCCTCGCAACAACTGCATTCAATTAAAAAAGTAAAATATTGTTAACGTTAAATAATGACTCATTTTGAAGTCACTCTTTTCAGCATTTTAATGAATTTGATTTTATTTTAATTGTATCACAGCTAGGAAACAGGAGGAAAAGACACTTTCAAGCTGTGTTCTCTTGCTCCTTGAAAATAAGGAAGCAGAATAGCTGGTCAAACAATGGTTACAATATACACACAGAAGTGAAACAAGGCAGATTCTGGAAGGAACACACAACCCAAGCAGCGTTCTACCTAAATTTCTATTTACTTCAGATAGACGTCACAATTAAAGTCCCAGTCACAGGCTGGGCTTTTCTAATTGCTTTCTCCTGAAACTCGAGGTACCAACCTGCGAACAAACTTGGAGGTGATCTTGCTGATGATGCCTGTGGACGTCCCTCTCCTGGCGTGTGCGAACGCCCCGGTCTCGTGGGAGGGCGAGGCGGGCGGGCCGTTGTAGGTGGCGTTGCGCCGCTCCCGCAGCTGCTCCCCGTGGAAAGTGCTGCGGCTGGAGCTGCCCCGGGGAAAGCGGGTCCGGTCTGGAGTGGTGGTGCTAATGCTATGAGCAGATGGGGAGGCAGCAGGCACTCTTTGAGTTGCACTGCTGGGAAAACAGAAGCATAAATAACGAGAAAGACCGGGCTAAAAGCCCTCCTACATGACAACTGCTTCTGAAAAGAGGGGAAAGAAACCCTGCTCTTGATTCTTTTTAAAAACTGAATGTACCACTGATTTGCTTTTAGTATTCGTACTCTTTGATTGTACAATGAAAATGCCTCTTGATTATTTCTATCTCAATGATGCATTAATTTTAAATTTATCTCTAGAGCTGTTAAAAAAAGTATACACAGATAATAGGACAAAAGGGAAAAAGGTAAAAAAGTCTGTAGTGAGATCTGAAAGTGTGCCCAGCTCTTTTCTGGAAAAATGTGTTCATTAACACTTTTACCCTTACTAAGACATTACCCTTAATGTAAGCCCTCCCAAAAAACTTAATGGATATTTGTTAAGTCATAACCTGACAGAAATAAGTGTATAAAGCTATTCAGGCAGTTAATAGTACGAAGAACTATACCATGGTGCTTCTAGACACCAATAAGCTTAGCAATCTACAAATCAGAGAGGTTAACATTCCAGTATTTAATTTCAATGTATGGTGGCCTGTGTTGTACAGTCCCATCTAAACTAAATTTTTAACTACATAAGTTTTCTAAAAGTTTCCAGAAGGATGTAGTCATGGAACTTCTTTAACTGTATGTAAATGAGTTCCATGAACAAAATCAGGTTTAAATCATCTGTAATACCCACAACACTCGAGCAAGCTACCGTTTAAAACCAGAATGTAATGTGGCAGTTTTGACTGGATTACAAACACTTTGAGGTCTGTCACAAACTGAACAAGAGCATTTCTGAAGTGCACAGCAATAAAGAAACACCCATCAATCTGTTACCTTGGTCGGTAAGCTTCAGTACCATCTTTGATGGTTGGCAGTGTGACTTTGATAGGGTGACCAGAGGCAGACATAGACTTTTGATGCCGAGGGCGTGTGGAGACAGAGGCCACTGCAGAGCCTGCAGAGGATGTGCTGCTTGCAGACATTTCCGTCAGGCTTTTCCATGGTAGAAAGGCAGCGGGGATGGACAAATGACAAGAGAAAAGAATGTAAGTGTAAAACCCCTTATAAAAAAGAAATAACTAATTTCTTATTTTAAAAGAACTCAGCAGTGCTGCTTAATTAAATAGAAGACTGAGTGACCAGGCTGCCTTAGTCAGCTAAAGAATACAGAATTCTAAGAAAATTTTGTTCATCCATAAATGAATTCTCCATATATGTTAAGTTAGGCCTTTTCATTCCTGCCAAGATTAAAGCTTACACACGCGTTATTCAAAGTAATAAAAAAAGACTACAACGAATACAAGGACAAAAAAATACTGAAAAAGAAATTCCCAAAGACTTAAATAGATTTATTAAATAGACTCTCCATTCATGAATACCCTTACTTGTAGTTAAAACAAACAACCAGAACATGAAGCATTTAGAACTGCTGTCATATTATCACTTAGAAGTCACTCTTTTTAAAGGACCAATTTGTCCTCCTCTGGACAGTGTCCTCCAGACATCGCTAGGTTGAGTCAACCCTTTCAAAGTACAGTTTCTTCTATCAGTACTTTTATTTCTCCTTCTTTAAGTGGGAAGAAAGATGAAAGTAGTGACAAAACTATTGTGCCATTAATTTTTAAAACAAAAGTGAAATGAATTAAGGCAAAATACAGCTTTGCCTCTACAAGGGTAAGTGAAATTGCATTAATAATGTATTAGCAATTGGAGTCCCACAGCTAAATAATATCTGTAGCAAAGAGGTAAAGACATCAGATGAATAAGTCGATGACAAGACATTCAGCTGCACCAAATCCAAATTCAACAGCAACACAACATCTTGTAGGAAAAGCAAATAATTCAACTCAAAAGAAAATTCTTCCAAATTTTTCAGAATATGCTCAAAGAACTGAGCACAATAATTACTGCACTCATGAAAGGAACAGGGATTAAGAATCTTTCAATACTATAGAAAAAATGAACATTAAAATTAAAAACTTCAAAAAAAATCCCTTTTCCTTGCAGTATTTTACGTATTAAATCTCTTGAAAAAAAAATATCTTCGTCAGATCAGAAAAAATATTGTAATATGTGTATTATAACCCTCTATCTAAAAAAATCTGATATCTGCTTTTTTACAATAAAAGGATTGTTACTATCTTTGTTCAAATATTTGAAACTATATGCAAAAATTTAGGAAAACACTTTTGAAAGCACCCATCTAATAATTTGAAATTAAAATGCTTTAAGGAAGTACATTAAAAAGCAGAAAACTAATTTTAAGTGTTTAATTAAATAGTTGCCTTTTATGTGTTCCACAGCTCATCATTTTACTGTAAATGAACAGCCCTGCACTTCTCTTATTTCTAAAATTTTATGCATCATTAAAAAATTCAAACACTAGGACAGAAAACAAAAGAAAACTAGTTTACTAGATTATGCTATTTTGTGCAATGATTTTTTTTCATTCATTTGACAGTAACTGCTGCATTTGAATATCTTGAAAAGCATCACAGTAAGAGCTGTTATTTGAATCTAAATTAAAAAAAAAAAATCCGGTTTTTATTACTCTCCATTCAAGCCAGTGCTTTATTTTTCAGTCAAGTATAGGGATTAAATAACACCAGGGATGAACAGAAGATTTTTAAAAAGACTAACTGGCAGTGTTAAATACAATACTGCTTTACAAAACATACTAAACTTCATTGTCATTGCACAAATAGACACAAACTGGTTAACATCACTATGATGATGTTAACTATGTTAAATATGAAAATACTATTTAGGCCAAAAATGTATATTGAAAACAGTTAAAAAATTTTAACCATTTCAGCTCTTTGAGTGGTTAGGCTACACTGCCAGAGTAATCCATCTGAAGCTCTCCACAGCATAACTGCCCACTTAGCAATCAGTTGTTAGCACAGCTACTTCATCCTGTGTTGGAAGACAACCCTCAGTAATCAATGTGATCCTATGAAAGGAAGCAAATGCCAACTCACACATTTAGCTTCAAAAATTGATCAAAAAGAAGCAGCAGTGGAAGATGAAAACATACATCTTTATGTATTTCATACCGTGATTCAAAATGGTATTTTGCAAAACCTGCTTCTTCTGTGCCTCAGTTCTTGTACCCAAACTAATAAGCAAAGGAAGTTGAACAATACCTGTTGTCCTTCCCATTCTGTATTGCAGAATAGCGATCTGAAGAACGTTCACAAACGTAAGTGTTCCTTCTTGTCATTCCACTACCAGAAAACACATTGTTCTAGAAGAGAATTAAGACTAAATTAAATACTTTCTACTGTGTATCATGTTGTACAAAAATCTAAGCACTGGAATAAGCAAATCAAAACAGCGTTTCAGCTACTTATGTATATTGTTAATGCTTTCAAATGTACTAAGTCAATCTGTCAACACAAATCATTTATATCATCAGCTGTTTTTTCCAATAGCTCATTCACCATCTCATTACTGCACCATTGAGAATACACTGAGAGAACACAAGGAAGTTTAATTTTGCTGACACACGCTTTACTAAGTATTATTATGCAATACCCACATACTGTGTTCCTGTATTTATTTGTCCCTGAGATCAAACAAACCAGGATCCCAGAGAACACACCTATGGCTGGCTGAAAGGCTTTCCTGCACAGCATAATTTTCCAACAAGGGCTCCAGTTTGTTGCCCCTGTCAAAAGGGCTTTCAAGAGCAAAACGGAAATACTGTCAATCTATGTCAGTAAACCCAGAAACTGTGATGCAGTAATATGGCAAATACATCTTGTTGCAAAACCGCTGATGGTATTTCTTTCTGTTATTAATTTCAGTTTGGATAGACTTCATAAAATAAGTGCATAGTCTCCATCCCTACCAAGCAAGGGTTAGCTGCTGAAGGCTTAGCTTTAATACAGAACATATAATTCTCACTTTGTAATACACTACATACTGAATTAGGGGTGGAAGAGGTTGCACTGTGCTAACATTACACATAACATTCTGATGCCTGCTGGCAAAAGATTTCAAATACCCCAGACTCAGCTACTACAGGACATCATGAACTCTGCAAGATTTACTATGTTTAGGTCTTCCTCATCTACAGTTTTTCAGCATTAATATGACCCCACAGAGACCACTTAATAAAGTGTTTTAAGACCAAATTGTAAAGAAGATTAACAACTGCAATAATAGTTTCTGAAATTAAACTCTCCTGAGTTACATGACTGAAGGTGATAAATACGTTTTCAAGAAATTCTGCCTTTCTGAACATCATGTTACCCCCAAAGTTACACAAAAATATTTTTAAATTATCCACATTAAATTAGCTTTTTTCACTTTAAATGTTTGAGTTTTAAACAAAAATATTCACTATCAGTGTAAGCTGCTCAACCTTGAACTATTGTAATATCAGACACCAATATTCCTTAATCATGCCCATCACAAAGCCCTTCAAAGTCCCCAGAATAGTCACAGAGCTAAAAATGCACAAATATTGAAGTTGTCATTAGCCAGTAAATCAATTTCTCATTCTTCATAGCAAAGATACTCCATTTAATTAGTTCTCACAAAGCAGAGAAATGCTTGTGACATATCAGCTTGTACCACACATGACTCTAATCAGCTTTGGGGCAATATAGTTTTGAGAAAGCTCAGATAGGAAATCTAATCTTAGAAGACTCAAAGTTCCTGCATGCAATCCACATAGCCATAATTTCAAAGACTTTTGAGGGGGTGGGGAGACAACAACCCTATTTAAAATTAAAAAAAAATAAATTAAAGCATGTGCAGATGCATTGCAGACACAGCCTGCAGAACACTAGGAGTTAAATGAACTTCAGCATTTATTTTACTTTCAGAAAATTCTAATAGAAATGCACATCATCTTTCCAGAATATCCAAGATGGGAGCACGTAGAATCCCAAAGGATAATGAGAATTCCTGCTGCCAGTCTACTGTACTAAAAGATGGCAAGAGTTTTTGTATTTAACAGACAATGTCTCTTAAATAGCACGAAGTATACTTGAATCTTAAATCATGATTCATGCACACTTTTTTCTCCCACGTGAGCTCTTGCTCCTAAGTAGCTGTTTAAACATAATGCAGTATTTTTTCACTGTGAATCCTAAACACCAATCCTACTGCACAGGAATTACCAAAAGGCAAAGTAGATGCTTTCACATTAGAAGAAAGACTCTCCGATTTGGAACAGAGGTGTTTGAGGCAGTAATATGGTAACAGTATACAGAACTCTGAATATCACAACAGAAACATTAAGAAATTATTAATTTGGTAGTCCAGTTCCTTAATACAACAATCAGGTCGTGAATCATATCAGCAGGTATACGTATCGCAGAACAAGTGGGTTGCTCCCCCTCATCTCACTCCATTTCCAAAATGGAGTGAGAATGAAGTGGTTTCAGAGAACCAAACAGCCAAATTTACAGAGAAAGTTCATGAGAGATATTATGTAGGATTAATCAAATGAAATCTCTGAATCAAAAATCCCTTAAGTTCCTTGTAGATAGACAAGCATTAGAAACCAGAAAAAGGGCAGTCCATATTGGATCCATTTTTATGTTCTTTCCTTAAATATCCAGTATTTTTCTTAACAGAAACTGAAGTTTTCCCAAGTGCAGACATTCTCATGTTTACTGTTATGTCAGTGTTAGAAAAAGTAAAGTTGGTGGGGAAGGGAAAGGTTTATTTTAAAAGGCATCTACTGTAGCCTATTTCTGTCTGCCAGGAAAAGTTACCAGAAATAGACTTAGTGGTTATTCAGTACCCATTATGTCTATAGTAATCTTGTGCTGCACATTTTGCTTAAATAGGGAAAAACAAATATAACAAGCTGAAAGCACACCCAACTCACACTGGTAACTGCACTTGACTTCTTTCTTTCTGGACCCACAAGGGGACTTGCAGCCATTTCTCCTTTGGATCCCACTGTAGTGCTGCCGAGTTTGCGTGAGACATCCTTGTCCCAGTCTTCTTTCTGTTCACTTTCCACACTGTTTGCCTGAGACCTTTTTGTGTATGACACAGCAGGAGGAATCGAGGGGCCAACTGCCAAATAAAAATAGAATTAATAAAGAACTAAAAATAATCACTGCATTTTTCTTGGCCAAAGTAGCCTAAATATAATTCCCTGAGTCCAAAAAAAGCATTTGAACAACTCTGACGGCAAACTCAGCACACAGACCAGCCTACTAAATCGAGCTGTGACAGCCTGTGTTCTTTTTACCCACTCTCTCTTCACCACCAATTTGCAGTTCAGAATTACTTCCCATTTCACATCAATATGTAAAACCTAGAAGAGCATTTTAGTTCTCACTGTAAATCCATGCAATTTGTACAATATTATGAAAAAAAGGAATTAAATTATATTTTTCAAAATTTTTTTTTAGTATTTTTTGCTGTATACCTTTCCCTCTAAATACTATAAAGATTATTTTACCCTGAAAACCCTAGGCCTACTTTATTCACAAGCATGTTTATACTTAGAAAATATCATAATTCTTTTCCCCTCATCCTTCTTTTAAATGTTTTGGGAAAACTCCTCCATCAGTAGACTTTTACATTCCTTTGAAATAAAATCACATGAGCTAACAAAATAGCAGAAAATAATTATGTAAATTAGGCAGAAAAAAAGATCAAGCATTTTAGAAATATTTATAGCAATTTGACAGCTGAGGAAAAAAATAATATCTTTAAATCAATGTTTTAAATACATATTCCTTTTTGATAGAGGCATTTTCACCTGAAAACATTTCCTGAATACTTGGTAAAATTGTTGTCTCTTGGAAGGAAACAATTTGGCCCCACAGCCAAGTGTAATGATAACACAATTGGCTTGCTGCCCTTGGGGCTATCCAGGGCAACAGCTGCCATTAGTTCCTAAACAGAAAACCCCCTCAGCATCTCATTTAGTGAGTTAACCAAGTATCAAGCCCAAAGAATTAAATCTGCGAGGTGCATGGACCCAGATTTACCATGGAAATCTTTGTACAGAGACACATCACAGCGAGCTACACCACAAATGCACAGAGTGGGGGCCCTGCCAGGCTCACAAAACCCTGCCCATTCCCACTAAGCTGTGTCTGTAACTTGACTTGCTGCAACATCATCCCCCACCATGGTCGCTGAAGCGCCGCTGTTTCTGGTTGGTGGAGATGCTCCGCTGGACCTTCAGGTGAGCGGGGGACTGCACCGAGCTGTTGTTGAGGTCGCTGCTGGGACGAGACCTTTGACCCAAGTTGCTGCTGGACAAGGAATCACCTGCTTCAAACTACAAGGAAAACAGTTTTCAAACCATAAACAAAATTCAACACTACCAGTACTTTTATACCGTTACAAAGCAAAAAGCTCCAATCAAAGTTGCTTTTAAAAAATTTAACATTGTATCCAGAGCTGAATATTCTTCCAGATTAATTTTGTCACTTCATCTGTGTTTAATGAGCTTTAAAAACAGGTAACTAAAGCTACATAGTTAATGAATGCTCAAAACAAAATTACAAGAATCTTGACAGAAACAAACACGGTGCTATTTTGAAACCGAAGCCACAGAATGGCTTTCCCTGCCTTTTTAAATTTTATTTCAAAGCCTAAGAGCATTCATAGCTCCGGAACAATTTTAAAATGCATTGGACTGAGTCAGAAGGACTAAAAAAGCAAGTAGTGACTAAAGGATTCTTTATGGCTTTCAAAACATCTTTATAAGGTCTGTAACTCAGTCACTGATTTGTTCATATCTAAGAAGCGCAAGTTCTGTGGAAGAGCAGAGGAAAAGACAAATATCCTCTTCCAAGCAATTTGAGCCAAAATGATTTTAGACACATTCCCTCCATCCTCTGCCATCACATGGGAATTCTGGCTCAGAGATGTGAGAAAATGCACTCAAGGATGCACATATCAGATTTACACTTTCTTGGAATTGAAGGAAGGCCAACGAAACAGCAGGGAAAAAATTCCTTCAAAAAGAAAAACTTGGTCTCTGATTTCTTGAAAAATCCATGTGGTCCCAAAAGATTTGCAGATCCTTCTAGTTCCAAAACAATCACAAGATTTTTTGCCACAAATTTATTAATGACTGCAATGCAATAACATATTGAATAATTACATATACTCTAGAACAGTATATGAATGAGAAAGGATGAACACATTTCTGAGAAATAAAGGATGTCACATCTGAGTAGTCAGAAAAATAAATCCTATTATTTCAGATTTTAAACTGAAAACACACATGACAAGAAGAAAACTCGGCACTTGGAAGTCATGGCAGATAACTTCAGATGGACAGCCAGCTTTTTAAAAAAGCAGTTCAACATGTTTACAAGCAAACATGAACATACTGGAGATTTAATTTATTTCTTCGTATGGGAACTAACACGATATCCAAGAGGATAGGAAGAAGTAAAAACATTCATAAGTTATCAATCACAATTTTTAAAAAAAAGTTACAAAATAATTAATAAAAACATCATTCAACCCAGCAACATATAAAGGCCAAACCAGGAAGTGTAAACAGCACTTACTTCAGGTGGTTTTCTACCTAGAAGCAGGTAAGTAGCCATGACTTCATCGTACTTTTGATTTACTAAAGATTCATGGATTTCTTCTCTTGAAAAGCCCATTGTGACCATAATGTCTAAAAGTAAAAAGAGTCAGCTATATCAGCAGAATAAGTGTTTGGCTTTACTGACAACTTAAGTGAAAACACAAACTCCTCTCTTTCACTGTTATTTTCATCTTGAAAACCCCCAACTATATTATACAACTCTTAACTAATTTATACAACATTCAGTGTTATTCAACAAAAAATAAAGCACTGGCAAATAGAAACTATAAACAGCTACTGAGCTAATACAGTAACTTTCTCTAACAGCAGCAGGCAAGTAGGGTTGCCCTCAAAATCTGTCTCCTTCATTCTGTTAAATTCTGTAGTCTTATTGGTCTTTTGCTGTGTTTGTAGATTGATGTCAGCTCAATGAAGTCACAACAGTAATTATAAGGAGGCCACTGTAATAGCATTTCTCATTTAGATAAAAAGAACGTATTTTACTTGTATGATGAGATTGTAGGTCAAATTCTTAAGGGTTTAGTTTGCATTCCAAGATAAAACTGCCTGTGTCTACCAGATGCAACACCTTTCTGAAAGTCTTACCTATTCTTTTGGTGTCATTGAAATCTGGTTCAGGCTCAGTATATGGCTTTAGTTCTTCTTCTTCATGACCAACATTCATCCACCGATCCTTCATGATTTGCTAAGGAACGAAAAGAGCTTTAGGTCAACAGGCCCTTTACCATAACCCATTACACTTGTGCTTGCTTGTCTGCTGAAAAGCTATTTGAAGTTCATAATAATCTGAATGCTGCTCTTTCCCTCATAACTTTTCTCCTGACATCTTATTTAAAATCTTTCACATCTTTATATTCCCCTAAATTCATTCCTCCTATTTACCATTCCCTACACAATCACCCTGCCTAAAATATCAGAAAAAACACTGAAAAACAAAGTCTTTTATTTTGTACCTTTCACTTCCACTGTCTTCTTATCTCATTTTGCCCACTGACTGACACTCATGTGTTCCTCTTGGTTAACATCCTAAGATGCTAATGCAATACTAGCTCTGTCATGATAAAGAGCTCCTTTAAATAATAGCAAAGGAAGTCTTTAGAAACTAAGGAATAATTCAGGAATATTCTGATGCTTCCTACAGTCATTACTTTCAAGATCATGATACCAACTGGTCATTTTTTCCTATGGATCTTCTCACTGCACTTGACCTAAATATGTCTCCAAGTTTTGCTGGAGGGAGAAATAACTCTTTACACTCTCTCTGCCATGCAGTTATTTACTTCAAAAATTTCTCTTGCCTTCTTTGGAAAATTTCCTTCTGTTGTGACCTGGATCTTTTTGTAGGCCCTCAAGACTGATTGTCTGGAATCCCTAACATCACAATTTCTCCTTAAGGGCATATTCATCTTTAAACAGCTAAAATAATTCTCCCTCCTACAGCAACAGGCACATATCTCTTCAGGGACAGATGCTAATACTACTCACTACATGGACACAAGAATGAAACAAGTGCCAGCAAATCAAGTTTCCCACAGGCTCTAAATATGCCTTACAAACACTGTATTAAGTTATTTCTCATGAAGAGCCAAAAACTCAATTTTCCATTGATATAACCAAATTCTTTGTGTGTAAGGCTGCTGCCCAATTACAGCCCCCAATAGGTCTACCCTTACAAGAACAATACAGAACTTTGTGCCAATTAACATTTTGCTGACAATAACACTTCAAGATTTGTTCTATCATGGAACTGATTTTTTTGGCTTTTGATGGGATAAAAAGGGATTGTGAACACATACTGCTATATGGCATTTCTGACACACAGAACATGAGTCTACTTGACAACAGACTTGGGTTAGGTATTTGTAGCCATGCAGCAGAGAGCCTCCCCAAAGAGTACTATGCAGTCTCTGCAATCACAATTTTTTAAAGATACTGTTAAATAAATCTGAAATTTAAGCACAATGAAGTGGATGACAAATCACTGCTCAAATTCTACCTCCCTTTCTCGATCCTCCTTGAATTAACAGACAAGCCTGAAAATTCCCACTTGGTTTTTCATGTCTCTTCAGCAGGTGGATCTAGAGTTCAATGTAATCCACTCTCTGTTTCCATCTGTTAAGTATCTACATTTCTGCTGGCTTCTGTCTTTGAAATACACGATCTCAGAGGCACACTGAGTTATTGTACAACTCTTAAACAGGCTCTTACAATCAAGCATTTTGAAGTGACACAAACAATCCAATTCCAGGATCAATACTACATTTGTGCAAGTTCTGCTGGCTTTCAGTCAGCTGATTAAAGAGCAACAGCCTTGGTCAGAATATTTAGAAATCTGACCCAAACTGTACTTCTTAAACATCAACCCAAACTAAATTTCAACCAGCTAGATATTATTGATGAGATTTTCCTCAATTTTCAGGAAAACTATCTAATAAAAATCTGGTCTGGCTCAAGTCCTGTCTGTGCCAAAATAATTTTGCTTTATTACACTCTATTTAGAAATCTGCTCTGGAGGAATTTCAGAGCAACACCATGCAAAAGAATTAAAGACTGGGGGAGAAGGAAAGAGGAGTTTTTTGAAATCCTGACAGTTAAGAGGTATTTTCTGACGGTATATTTTTCCCATCTCTTCCTGGGTAGATTTACTTGTTTATATCAACATTCTCTTGTTTCTAAAATGCTTCTTCTCAGCTGCAACAATGAAAAAGTCTAGAGGAATCATTTTAATAAAGATTTGCCTGGTCCTGACTAGAGGATAAGTGCTAAGCCTAACCCACACAGTACTGATCCTGTATGGATCTCAGCTTTAATGATGATGTCACTGACAAACATCCTTTTGGATGGTCTGCCAAAAACATGCATGGGAACTGCGAAGATGTATGGTTGAGACTAAGCAAATAATCAAAAAGGCAAAGCACAAAAAATTCTCCCCACCTAAGATGACATTGTCTTTCCAGCTAAAGTACACCTTCATTCTAAACATGTATTTTTAGAAGTGCTCAGACAGAAATTTCTTTCCAAACCACATACCACACTTTTTAATTCAGCAAATGTGATTTCAGCAATATTCCTTTAAAAAAAAAAGGTTGTGATGACTCTCTCTTCTCCCTCTCAGGTTAGCATACAGATCAATGTTTGTTATCAGTATTTTGGAACTGGCTCAAGACCCTTGGTCACACATAACATTTACTCGCTCTCTTTCACACAATCTGACAACCTCAGCCTTTCAGTGAGGCTGCTATCCAACACCTCTCTCCAGGGACAGGAAGGAATTTTACAAGAACTGGATAACACTACAATACCTAGAATAAAAGTGAAATTAGATTTGAAGAGAAACTGCTGAAAATCCAGAGGAAAATTCAATAAAAGAAAAAGCTACTTCCCTAAAACCTAAACGTGACACAGCTAAACAGTGATCTTTGAGTCAGTGATCTTTGACTACACTCTTACCATTATGTCCTTTAGACAGGAATCACAGAACATAATGAGCACATATCAGTAATGTAGAAGTCATCATTCACTACTCTCTTTGGCACAGACTTTATTCAACTTAAAACTATTTAGAAAAAGCCATAAACCAGCATCAGCTCAGAATGAGTTGCCTGCAGACAGAGCTCATTGAGTGCATGCTTCCTTGCACAGGTAGCATCCATGCCAGGAAGCATAAGTTACGCCACAACAAATAAAAAGCTGCTTAAATGAGATTTATTCACTGGAACACATCCACTGCTGCACAAGTACGTGTAGAAAGATGAAACAAAAGTCACCAGTGATTAACTCATGCAAATACTATTTAAGAAGTATTCTATTTATTTTCTGCTCTACTTTCATCTCTATGGTAAGTAGATGTTATTTTAAAAAAATCTCTCCCTATTAAAGAATTCACACAATAGAACCAGGCAGCTTTTAGAGTGAACTGTACACCAATTATTTGTTAAATATCAGCTATGCACAAGTACCATCCAATACATCAATCTTGAACAAAACAGCCCCTTAAAAACACTGAACCTTTTAGACACCTTACAAGTTGTGCACAGATAATCTCTGCATCCCATGAAAAGAAAACCTAGTTTACTAACAACAACAACAACCATAACTTATTAGAAATCCCCAAAATGGATTTTACCTGAGGGACACAGCAGAAATTATTATAAATTTTCCAGATACTCAGAAACAAAGCTACCAGAAGAAGGAGAAGAAAGGCTTGAACAGAAATAACTAGCCATTATTAGCATATCATTCACAGAGCTCTTAGAGTTTACATGTATTATGGCCCTATAACAAACAAAAAAGGCCACACTCTTTTCCATCAGCTAGCTGTTCTTGTACCTATCTTTTTCAAGAGGTCATGAAAATGGAAGTCAAAAAAGCTTATGGTACTTGTTTTTCTGAAAAACTCCAGGAAGATATTTACAATCTTGTCCTGCTTTACACAGATTTTGAACCAGCTCCATTATCTGACTGAAACAAGTGGGAACAGTTTGCACTTTGAAATGCTCTTAATTTAGTCGTTAGTCAGCTGCAATTAAGGTTAGATTTTCATTGATTAACACTTTCTATTTTCAACCTGCACTGTTTCTAGGGCATTTCCTTTTTTTTTTTTTTTTGAAGACTTTTGGGCTCTCAAAACAGGAAGAAAGCATCTATCCTGAAAAATCAAGAATCTTCACGCAACTGTTGTATTTTATACTTTCATAATTTCAACCCCCTTTTTTCCAAGACAACATTACTTACTTCCAAGCTGCCTCGTTTTATTGGATTCAGTACTAGTAGCTTCTTCAGTAGATTTTCACAGTCTGTGGACATATAGAATGGAATGCGGTACTTCCCCCTCAGTACTCGCTCCCTCAGTTCCTGTCAAGTAGGAGTTTTAAAAGATGAGCTCCTCATGACACAGAAGATTAACAGCCAGCAGAAGCCAAGCTTTCATGTTGTTACTGTACCTTTAGGTTCTGACCATCAAATGGCAGTGATCCACTCACTAGTGTGTACAAAATCACCCCAAGGCTCCACACATCCACTTCAGGGCCATCGTATTTCTTTCCTTGGAAAAGTTCAGGAGCGGCGTAAGGCGGGCTGCCACAAAACGTGTCCAGTTTATTACCAACCGTGAACTCATTACTAAACCCAAAGTCTGCAATTTTTATATTCATATCTGAATCAAGCAGAAGGTTTTCTGCCTAAGAGGAAAATAAAAGAGGAAGAGGACAATTTTTGTATTAGAGTAAGTATCAATACATATATATAGTACAGTGAATAATTTATCAATAAATACAAAAATGTTTCTTCTAAAACAGTTCACCATCTGCCTCTTTCTTGCAGAATAAAAGAAACTAATCCCCTCTTAGTATGTTACAAGGACTAAAATCAGCAATGTTTACTCAAGAAAATATAAAGAAACTATTAAAAGCAGCCAAACAAACTTAAAAGTCAGCTAAGCGAATCAACTGTACATTTTATTTTCTGGAAGAAAAAACGTAGTTCAGCTTCAGAGTGAAGTATCTAGACATCTCAGAATAGCTGTTGAAGCTTTTGACAGGCTCATGCCAATTTCTGGTGCCAAGGAGAGTAAATCTAATCCTAGACATCATCTACCATTATGGCAGAGTAAATGTTAGAAGGAATTTAAGACTTACGAAGTTACCTTCCTCTTCTAAGATGAAACACTTCAAGCTACATGCTGTACCTTAGCATTCTGTACCAAAAAATCCTCTCCCTTTTATGATTAGTGTTTGCTTCAGCAGCAGTAACACCTAGGTGTCAGCACTCAAGTATTTAATTCTTTTCACACAGAATGTACTCTATACATCTAAGATTAATGCCTGTGTAGCAATCATGTGAATGCAATGCATCACATATACATAGAAACAAGTGTACAGGTACCTGGAGAGTTGATAAACAGTGTATTATATTTAGTATCACAGGTAGGTAAGATTAAAAGGGTGAAATTGCAGAAATACTAATAAATTATTGGGGGAATAAAGTGATTTCTCAAAATGCAAGGATGCTGTGCAAGGAGTGCAGCAGAACTGGGCAATGTTTATCTAACTGGGTCCCAGTTCCTGGTCTGCATGTCAGCAACACAAGACAGCACCAAGCAGTGTCGTAATCCTACTTTTTCAATAGAAGGCCAGATATTAACCAGAGTAGAGGGTTCCCCTTATTGCCAAACAACAGTTTTATAGCAAAGAGACATCTCTCATCAGATGCAATACTCAGAATTGAGTCCAGAAAACATAAAAATGTTTCAGCTCACAATCAGAGAAGCAGCAATATAATTGTCAGCTGTTCAAAAGCGTAAACATGATTTTGTCTGGGTTTGTTTGAGTTTATTTTTAATATTTTCTTACACTCAGTGAACAGGAGACAATTAACTACCAGTATATCAAGCCAATAGCTGCACAACAGAATTTAGCCTTTATCAGGAGTAAAATACAGCCCATTTTTACAAACTCTGTCCTGGAAAATATTTTATTTTTCCAATTCATGACCTGTAATTCCAGCTGGCTCCAGCTGAAGCGCCTGCAGACAGACTCACAGAGCTGTTTTCCAGAGCTGACAGCCTTCTACACTACTTCACAAAGACTTCATTTTCCTTGTGGTGAAAACAGTACTGTCAGTGCAGCTGCTCTGTGATTACAACAGTCCTCCTAGTTCAACAGCACTCTGCTACCCAAGTGCCCCATGCTTTCAGGTTCCTTACTTCAGACAAGAACACCAAAATACCTTTTTAATATGACAAATAGAAAGATGATGCTCTTGTTGATTACACACTCAGAGAAAAAAGTATAAATTGAAAAAATAAGTTCTGTCCACAGGATGAGCAAAGATGGAATTGATTGCAGCCCTTTCTACACAACTTGTTTATAATTACAAAGTAAAAAAGGAGGCAATTCTTCTACCAGAATAGCCTGAACAAACTTGCATATTTTCTTACACATCGCTCCAGTTTAGTATGAAATAACTTGTAAATAACAGAGTTTACCCTGTTATTAAAGCCAAAAGTCTTATCAAAAATATCCAAAGTGGTGCTAGACCTCTGCATGGAGAGTCAAGAGAAGCAAATGAGAATGCAGACACCACTTTAAAGTTGCTTTTTCCATCTCTGCAGCTCCATGAGAAGAGTTTTAAACGAGACAGAGATGTCATATCACTTGGAAAGAAGAGATGAAGCAAGAACACCTCCTCAAAGACACACATTTAGCCTTTTTTTCCTTTGGAAAATGTATTTTTCATTGGCTAGGCTGACTGGCTCTCAACCACACTTTACTATGAACTTTTCAAATGAGTCTAGCATAATTCCAGCCAAGAGAAGACAGAGAGAAAAAATCAAATGAAGTTATTTTGGAGCCTGCCTGGCTGTCTTGCAAATAGGCAGGAGATCAGCAGCAGACTCTTCGTGGAAGGTAGTTCCTGTGTTAATGCTGCAAAGCTGTTACGCATAGGCTCGAGAGCACGGCCTGTGAGCTGTGTGTGCTATGGAACTAAGAAATGGGAGAGAGGTGGAGACTCTAAGGGGCTCCTGGAGAAAGAGCAAGATACAGGATGCTGAGTAACTGCAGGGTTAATGCAGCAAGATTCAGTTAAATAGCTGGGCTGAAGGAGCCAGAGCTAGATAAGCATGAGGAGGTGGCTGGCTCCCTACTCCCAGCTGAGTGTGGAACCAAGAGAACCAGTGAAGGGCTTGACCTGGCTGGCCAGGGTGCAGCCTTCTGCAAAGCTGAAAAGCAGTGGCTGCATAAGATCCAGGGAGTTTGACAAAACATTCACAGGCTCCAAACTGTCAGGGAAGACATGGAGGAATTTTTTTTAATCAAGATTTTGGTGAGATCCAACCCTTTTCTTCCTTGCATTCTGACTTTAGAGTGCTGGGCAGTCATCTCCACCATCAGATGACAACACTCCTGGGGCAGAGACAACTGAGCAGAAAAGGATGTATTTATTATCCATCCTCATGTGTGCATGCAGGAGCTGGCAGATTGACAGGTATCAGGGAACAGATTTGTAAGAATGAGGTTGAAAGAATGCTGCAGTGCATTATAAGACAAAAGATACTGGTGAAAAAAAGTCCTTAGGAATTATTCAACCTCAGCTTTTCACAAGTATTCAGATAGATAAGTAAGAAAGAACCTACACCAGTGTGTTCTTTGTAAATGTTCAATGACATCAAAGCAACAGCACAAGACAGCTTTTAAGTGGGTAAGGATGATGTCCAAGTCCCATGATACCTACACCTGGCACGAAGACAACTTCAGGCAAGGCTTAGGTTGTACCTGCATGTGCTGAACTCTTAATATAGTCTGGTGGTTTACACAGATAGATTATTTAAAAGGATAAAGAAAACAAAAACAAACCAGCTAATTTCTGTTTACCCTTAATTGATTTTTTCCTGCCCAAATTAAACACTAAAATATAAACCATAAACTTTAATGGATTAAAAACCTAACATACTACTTATAAATCACTAAGGAAACACTGTTTTATATCTTTGCAATATACTTTAACTGAAAATATTTTAATTAAGTTGTGATGGCTGGTATCAATTGATCTTCTGCAGCTTCACTGTGTAGATACCAGCATGACAGCAGGTATAATTCTTTGGAGAGCCTGTCTTTTTCTTAAATCCAAAACTGGAATGAAACTAACACATGTTCTATTCTTGTCTCCCCACTGTTCCAACAGGCAAGCTATATTATTTTTGTGATTCAGGAAATTGAGAATAAAATACAAGTGAGAGTTCCCTCATTCATATATTTGAGGCATTCACAGGCAGTGGCAAGGTCCAATATATAGAATTAAATTAAGTCTGTATAATAGGCAGCAAAAAGTAAAATAAGCAGCAACCTACCTTAAGATCACGATGAACTATGCATTTTTGATGACAATACTGTACAGCAGATACAATCTGAAACACCAAGATCATCAGTGAAATACTTTATTTCAAATTAAAAATTAAGTTTTTGCATATAATTTAGTAATTTTGTTTCCTGATATGATTCACTAGAATGTAAGAAGTTAATAAATTAAGTGTTTATCTTAAAATAGTCATCCAAATTTCTTTCATTAAAGTTTAGATACCAAAACTATAAAGTCCTTTTAAGTAGCTAATTTTCCTAGTAAAAGGAATAGTACATACCACTCAAGACAATTGGAGAAATATTTTTTTAAAATGCAAATCAACCAATAGCAATAACTATTGAAAGGAAATTAATCCACCCTTCAAGCCAGTGGCCAGATACATCATCTCAGATTTTATCTTCTAAAACATCAACTGTGTATCATTGCAATTCATCCCTAGCAGAACAATTAATTCAACATTTTCATGTCTTCCACATACACAACGAAAATAAAGTCTGAAACAGCAAGTTACGAGTAGTTTCTTTAAATGTTAATTATGTAACTTAACATATATTATTATATATATATCTAAATTATGTAACTTAATCCTGAAAAACACCAAGCTTGATATATTTATCTGATTAAAGCTTTTCCAAAACAATCACTAAAACCAGAGTAAGAAAAGAATTAAGATGAGAAAGTTGTAATAAGAATATAAAAGCCTATTACAGAATAGCCTTCATACAGAACAGTGTGACACGGCTGTCATGACATCAACATCTCCAGATATAACAGCTGTAAAATTCTAAAATATTCAGAAAAAGATTTAAACCTCAAGTGAGTCACAATAAAAAAAGTGACTCTTAGGAACACTGACTAAAAGAAAATGTAAAACAATTTTACTATTTTTAGACAGTATCTAGGAAGCAGATACTTTTCTCTTCTGGATTTTTTTCCACTGCAGCTTTAATAAATATTATCAAAACAATTTCTTGTTAAGTAGAAGAAGTTTGCTCATGTTCATGTCTATCTGAAAACAACGTAAATCAAAATAAAAAAAAAGAATGAACACATTAATTTCATACCTGCCTGAATTTTGAACGAGCCTCTTTCTCTTTCATTCTTCCATGTGCAACTAGATAGTCAAACACTTCTCCTGATCATGACAAGGACAAAACATCAACATTAATTTTTTTTACTATCACACACAATCAAAACATGCTTGAAAACAACACACACCCCACACTGCTCCCCCACTTGAAGGGAAAGGAAATAGAAGCAGCCAAGAAAAATTCCTTTTGACTTCTCATTGGATTTCATTCAGACAAATAATAACTAAGTAGTAAAAATGGAACCCTTAATACTGAGATTTCTTTAGTTTTTAAAATTAACCACTATGAAACAAACAGAATCAATCACTAAAAATATTCATATCATGCGTACAACACATTGGGAATCAGGCAACTTATGCCCCAGATTTGTTTTGCACATCTCTAGTGGCTTCACTTAACATTATTTATATTATTTCTGCTTATTCCCTCTTGCTCTTTTCCTAATAAAGCTGGTCAAATGCCTTTCAGATCCCCATTTTTGCACTGTCTGACAGCAGCGTTTCCTAGCTGATCACTGGCACTGTGCTGGATTCTCTTCCCACATTCAAACATTTCCCATTCAGATGCTAAGCAGCTTCTCAAGCAGGCACTCACTATCCCTCTCACTATGAGCCTGCTGGTTCCCCTTCCTGTGTTACTGATTCCCATCCTCGGATCTGCCTCTTCAAGTGCTTTGGCACACATTTGCAAGATAAAATAAACCTAAATATAGCAGATA
Organism: Parus major; assembly: GCF_001522545.3. Taxonomy (NCBI): domain Eukaryota; kingdom Metazoa; phylum Chordata; class Aves; order Passeriformes; family Paridae; genus Parus; species Parus major. Next base: position 18,124,434 of record NC_031770.1, read on the forward strand.
AATATGAGTCCAGAGTTTTTACAGAATCTGTGCCAGATTATCTCCTGATACTGCAGCATGAACCTCAGAATGGGAACTACCCTTGAGCACAAACCTAAGAGGCTACTTAACAGAATCAAGAAATCCTGCCCTGGGAGGTCTGCTGGGACTACTCTCAAGGCCAGATTGGAATAACCCATTAAATCCTTAAAGCGTTTCTAGGCATGTAACTGGCATTTCAGTTTATCCTTAACGCACATTTCAGAATCCACTTACCCCCACTGGCATATTCCATTACCAAATACAACGTCTTTTCAGTCTCAATAACTTCAAATAATTTTACTGCAAGAAAAATGAATGAGAGATTGCAGCCAGGAGTAAAAGCAAAGCACAAACAAACAATTATACTCATGGAATGAGTATAATTTATGGCCAGTGATAATGCTAAATCATACAGAAACTTTATATCCTTTAGGTTAGCATTCTTTTGAGGGGGAAAAAGACCAAAAATTAATTTCTAAATCACAGTTGATAATAAAGCATATTAATTCACAATTTTCTCAGAAGTTTATGCACACTGTACAAACGAGTTCATGCTGAAATTAGTGTTTAATTTGACACAGACTTAATTTAAGAACATACAAACCTCCCTTGTTTTTCTAGCAAACTGCTCACAGTCAGAAATCTGAGATTCTGACCAACTAAAAACCAAGTGGATACCAGAAATGTTAAGTCTGACTTGCCTCAGATTGCAATATAACCAGTCATTTAAAACAAACACACCCCCACCACCACCCCCAAGAAAACAAAAAAACAGCAGAAGCTATGAATGCTGAAAAAGCAACAAACAATTTAAGGGATGAGAAGGGAGTGCCTAGCATGTAATAACTTGTACACCTCGTCCATACCTTGTATGCAACAAGCCCTCTGGCCAATTCAGGACCATTAACTGTCTCTGGAACAAGACTGTCCAGCCCTCCTCAGCCAGAAGAATTGTCATCACAAAGTAGGGCCCTGAAGCTGTGGGGTAGGTGAAAGAACTAAAGCAGAAAGGGAAAATTACATACTTGGTAATTCTAATTTTCTGGAAATATTAGTCAGCAGGACTCTTTCCTAGACTGAACTAATGGAGTTCTGCTACTCTCTCCAAAGAAACTCATGCTTTTGGGTCTCAAGAATAATTTCAATAGAAGAGGGGAGTTGGGGTACTGATAGACCAGAGAGCTCACATCTCCTACTCTGTGTAAGGCTTTTCTGAACTGAGCAGTTTACCTCCTCTGAGCAAAATCCTTGATGCAAGCAGAGTCAATAAAAGAGGTGATACAATGAAGCATTTACCAGATGCTTACTATCCTATTAGCTCCAAAGAAAGTTTCACAGCAGTACATTCAAATACAGCCAAATAGAGTAAAATGTAAACAGTATAATAGAAAAAAAGTCTGCAGAAATGCAGGGCTCCTACCAATATTGGGATGATTCAGAATCTTCATTATTCGTACTTCTCGAAACAACTGTCAAGGAAGCAGAACAATTTCCTTAGAAAGGGTTTATTAAGGAAAAATTAAACAAAATATACAATTTTAAATTCCAAAAAGACAGAGAAAAGGCCACAGAAAGCAGCATTAGCATAAAATATAGGTAAATATAGTGCAGTGAACTCCAGAAAACAATCTACATCTTATGCATTAAATAAATATAGCCACTACAAATAACTACATACCAAAACCAGACTAATTTTCAGGCTTTATGCAAACAGACACACTAAATTGTATAGCCCTTTCTGGAGTTTCACATTGACCAAACCCCACAGATTATTCACACAAGTATTCACTCTCTCTGATTTCTTTGGTGACTAGCAAGCTCAGCCAATTATCCTGACCACATCAAACCTGCAGGTGCAAGTACAAGGTGAAGCATTAGAGAAAAGTCACACACAGATGTTCAAATGGAATCAGATACCAGGAATTCTGAAATCCTACAAGTGCTGCTGCTCCACAGAGGTGAAGTAGGCAAGTTTGCTTTTCCCACAGCTACCAAATTTTACATTGGTCACAAGTGGCAGCAATCCCCCTCTCTCCCCCTGAAGATTTATCACTGCTGAAAGTCTGCTGTATGGCACTGAGTCACATAACTATAAACAACTGGACAAACGGAAAGCCCTAAGTATATATTCTTCACACAGATTTTTTTTTTTTTTTCTCAAAACAGAAAAAAGAGGTTATTGCTCCTACATTTCAATATTCATGGCTTTATCAATTAGGGGTGGATCAAGAGGCTCAAAGGAAAGAAGACAATGAAAGAAATCAAAAATGCCTATGTAGTTTGGTGCTGTGTACTTGAGGCTGGCAATACTGATGGGCTTGCACTGTTTAACTGAACAGCATAGCCCCTGTTTACTCTGCTGCACACTCTTTGGTCCCTTATTGGGCTAACATAGGATGCCAAAATAAATGAAGAAATGCTCACTCCTCAGTGTAATGCTTAGACACTTTAGAAACATCTTGGCACCACAGTCCTCCTTACAGAGAAACTAGGCTCAACACATTGTGTTGTTGCTCTTTTGTTTCTCTCTTATCTCAGAGACATCTCACCTTCCATTTTTAAGATTAGTCCCATTTGATCAGATGCAACCCTTGCAAAAGGGTACAGTGAAGCAAACCAGACACCAAACAGCTCCCCAAAGAGTAGCACTATGTATTCTATGTTTCTAAAATTCTGCATTTATTCTACAAGTTAAGACTACAGAACAATATCTTATTGAAACTCAGCTTTTGATACAGTATGATTACTACAGCTCAGGTAATAAATAATATTACAGTTTTAGATTTGTGTTATTTAAGTATTGCATGCTAGTTACTAGGCACTTGCCTCATAACTGCCATTAAAACAATTTCAGAGAGAAGCAAAGACTACAGAAACATTTCTGAGTAAATATGAACAGATGCAGTTTACTTATGTCTAAAACACAAAACAAGGGTATATAACATTATGCATCAGAATTAACTTCAGCAAATATATTTTCCTCATGAAATTGGTTATTGCTAAGAAAAAACATCACACCAACATGTTCTTTGTGAATTTGTTGTTTTTCTAAGTATTGGAATTTGTTGCACAAGAATAAATTTCTTAGCTAAATCAATATAGACTAATCAGAAGCTAACAAATCTGCTTCAATGGATGGTACAGCATCAGAAGAGCTCCTAAGCAGGTATGTGGAAAATCAGTTCCTCCCTAAAGACTGGAAACCTATTTCAAAACTTAACACTATTAACACTGGTATAAGAGGTACAGCAATGAACACATACCTTCATAAGCACAATTAAAATATGAGACTCCTACAGAAAATTTCAACCCTCAGTTTTATATTTAATACAAAGCACATGGGCATTGAAAAAAAAAACCAAGTTGTGCATTATTACATTTAATATTTTCACAAGATTTACAAGTTTACTAATTGGTTTAAGATTCAAATTGATTTTACAGTGACATGAAATTTTGTTCCACAAGTATTTCTGAATAAAAGCCTTAACAGTACTTGAGGACAATATTTTACATTGCAACTCTGCATTCCATGAAGCACTACTTTGCGATAAATCCCCTCCTCCATGCAGAAGCATGCTGGTTATTAACACCTGCAATGTCAATAACTATCTATTTACAAATATAAACACCTTTAAACAATAACCACTACACCCCTCAGTAACACTCAAGATACATCTTTTCCTTTGCATATAGATGTATTTAAGAAAAAAGACCATAGTTATTTCCTACAAAGCCCAGTTTGTTAAATTTATAAAAATCTGGACCGAACAGTGATACTTGCTCTTCTCTGAGGACAAGGCAACCTGCTGCAGGATTACCATCTATTTTACAGACAAAAAATAGTGTTTCCAGAATTCAGAAACACCTGTATTTTCCTGAGCAGCACTGTTCTTCTCTCTCAGAAGCTATAAGTACTCCCTGACTTCTCTCTCCTCACCCCACCACAGATTTACCACTCTTCATTCTTAAAAAGTGTCACCATTCAAAAAAGCCCTTGAATAAGCATCTCCTTGTTGGAAAGGTGCTGTAGCCTCATAAGCTTCACTTATAGAAAGGGAGAGCCAGCATCACACTCAGTTCCTAAAATTTGTAGTTAGGACTGTCGACAGGACTTGAAAAATTGTTTCCTGTGGTTCCAGCTTAGTTTTCCGAGGTACAAACTGCAGAAAACAAAGATCTGCCACACCATTAACAACATTTCTACCTGCTGTCAGATTGACACCTATGTTTAAAACATAAACTTTAAGGTACATCTTAAGTCACTGCAGTCAAACCGAAAATTTTCAGTTCACCAAGGCTTTGCCTTGCTTTGAAAAACGTGCTTAAAAGTTGCTCTGCTTTCTAAACTGTTACTGAGAAGGGATGTGGCAAAAGAAGCACTGCTTTCAATAGGTAACATATTGAAATTGTTCCAAAACTTCTACTACTTTACTTCTGATCTGCTTTTCTTAACAGAGGGAACATAAGTTAGAAGCTCCAAGTATGTTTAAATAATAAAAAGCTTGCTGACCTCTACCAGGTGCATATCTGAAATAACCATTTCCTAATTAAACCTATTAATGAAAAAAAAAAATCACCTTCTGCTCCACTAGCAGTTTGCAGAAGAGCAACAGAATGCTATTTCAGAAACATCCCTAGTGAAGCTGGTACAAGACAAAACTTTCAATATAGCAGATATGCAAAAATCTGCTATTTTGATATGAACTTTGTGTGAAGACAAAACCCGAATACTTACATTTGGGAACAAATTACAATAGTGACAATGGGAAAAGCTAAGTCAGTACAGGATGTTATTGTCAAGACAGCAAATCAACAATAAAGCCTGTTCTATTTGAAACAGATTCTTGGTGAGTATGGTGGTAACCATATACTGGAGAAACTGAAAACAAAACAGAAAGGTAGGACCCTTAATTCAACCTGGGTTTTCTATTTAAAGAGGTGGAGGTCCTGGAGTGGGAAATATAATGTAAGTTAAGACTATCACACTGCATGGACAAGAAAGCAAAACTAAAAATTCACAACATCAGCTTACTTAAGCCATCAAATGTTAGGCCATGACACAAGCTACAATAACTGTCTGAAGTACCCTGTCCATACTACAGGGCATGAAAACCATTGGTGAGCAGCTAAGAAGAAATGAAACACTCTTTGCTTTCATACCCGTGACTAACTACAGACCCAGCTTGTATAACACTTCCAGCAAGTGAAGTATGTGCTCAAATATTTCTGTTTACAAAACAGAATGGTGCATGTGAAGCCATGATGACTCATTTAACTTATTTAGGTCAGTAGCAAGCACTGTAGCAAAACCGACTCACACTTGGTATCTTTCATACTTTGATGAATGGAAAGGAGATGGTTTCATGAATGACCCCATGCCCAAGATAAGTACAAATTTATCTTGTTTAATTAATAATAATCAGCAGTGACTGAAGGTCTAAAAGTTTTGCTGCACTGCATACAATTTATCACCTTTGAAGTTCAAGAGACTGTCTTCTCAACCATGAGGATTTAGATGGGTTCAGACTTAGGAGTGGTATTTTTGCACCAGTAGCATTACTTCAGTGTCCTCTATAAACCTTCATTAGCTGAGTGTCTGTTCCTATTAACACAAAACTATCACTGCTTCCCATTCCCAACACTACCTCTTCAAGAAAAATGCCCAACCACTTAACAGCCCTTTGTACAGTATAAGCCTGATGACAAAATTATAAAACTTCACATTGCTGTGATACTAAATATTACATAAAGAATCAGAAACATAATGTAATAGTAAAGTGCAGAAAGAAAAAAAAAAAGGTGGCTTATTTAATAGAACAGAAAAGGAATTTCTATTATTTTACTTGAAATTCACAAATGACCCATTAAAATATTAACAGAAATTATCTTAAGCATGCTAATAAACCACCCTCTCACCCTTATTTGCTTTATATGCACGGTTGCTTCAGTGACACTGCAAAAATTGTGCTGAAGTTTACTTAAGAGCTTTCAGGCAATCAATATTCATTCACTCAGCCACAGCTGAAGACATATAAAGCTTCAAAACAAAATGATTTTTTAAGAAAATCATAATATTTTACAAATGAAAACATGATACCAACAAATTACCCCACTTTTTAGTGTGAGCAGATGATGCATGGGATCAATATATTTAGAAGTTACTAAAAAATGGAATTGCAATTAAATCACTAAATGCAAATATCTATCCTTAGTTCTACTATCAGCTGCTTCTAACAGTACCTAACACTGATTCTCTTGTTGCCAGCTTCCCACTCAGAAAAAACAAGTAACAGCAGCAATGTCCTATTGTGCGAGTATTTTATGTACTATTTGTGCAGTGTGACAGAATCTTTTGTATGCTATGAAAGTCTTATTTATACTTGGAAAGGTTTATTGAATTATTATTGAGTATTTTTGTTTAAAACTATTGTCCCAAAGCTGAGGGGTTTTTTTGCTTCGTTTTCCAGAAAGTTTTAACATATTTTAGCTTCTCATGGCTCAACAATGAGACAAACCCAGCTCTTCAACTGTGAATACCAAGCTAGGTAGGAAACAAGCTACGTGAGCAGCTCAGGTTTCCACAATATGCTCTGTCACACACTGCCTCTGTGGGTCCCTCTTCTCTAGCTCAAATATTAGCAAAGAGACTTGCTTAATATAGGATATAGAACGTAACAGCAAAGCTTCTGCATGGACTGCACAGCACGTTGAATTAAAAAATAAAAATCCAGAAGAACTCACAGTCAGATACTACTAAGGAGGCATTAAAGCAAATAAAGCATAAAAGTGATAAAAGAAAAAAAAGAAATTAAAGCAAAGCTGTTTAGAACTCTTCATAACCTAAGTTACACAATAAAATAAATCGTAACAGCAGCCAGAGATAAAAGAAACAGCAATAAGCCCTGGTCTCTGTCTCTCATTTCTACAGCTACAGACAGCAGCAGTCTACTATTTGTAAGCAAGAACTACCACAAATCTTTATAATGGGCATCCTCCAGTAAAATAATACAACATTTCTGTGCTTCAGCCACAACAAAACATATGCAGAGTTAAATAATAAAAATCCAAAAGAAACAAAAATCCCTAGGGTTTTGATAAAACCCTTATCACAATGACTATGGAAGATTTCTGAATTTCTATCTACAGGCATAAACAACACTGTTTTGATTATATTCACTCATTTTGTCAATTCTGTGCATGAAAAGTAATTGCCACAGGTCCCCTGAGTTCAGCGAATATTTTATTGAAGTTGAAAGATTATAAAGATAAATGTAGAAAAACCCATTAAAACAATAGAAGTTGGTACTGTAAGTCCACAAAAAACAATTACTACATTAAAGAAAAAATCCAAGAAAAATACCATCCATTACAGCATTAAATCTTGGTTCAGCATGTAGACAAACTGTTTGTATACTGAATTGGAAAGAAATGCTACTGCTGGCAAAGAGGAAAGCTAGAGGAGGAAGGAAGAGCAAAACAACAAAGCTCAGATAGGAACCACATGGAGTCACTGCCCTCAGACAAATGTATGTGAACATTATAGCAGGGAGACAACACTCTCCCCCCAAGGTCACACACAAAAATGTTGTTTAACAAGATAAGGGGATCAAATATTTTTGTCAAGTAAATAAAGGATCACAGTTCAACTGTTTACAGAATTTCAGATGTTATGGTCTATTCTTACCTTTTGCAGGCTAGTAGGATTTAGCTGGGTTTTATCTATTATTTTCACAGCAACCTTGGGAAAAAAAATAAACAATTACTATACCCAGAAAAAGGTTTGAACAAAATGTATTGAACAAAAATATATTGCACCTCTGTGAGCAAGAGCATAGATGCATCTCTAAAACGTGCATGTATATATATATATACTTCTATACATTTAATCAAACAAAATTCTCTAACCTATTAAAATTTACCAGCAGGAGTTTGGAACTTTGCCACCAAAGAATCAGTTTTATACTTCTGTCTGTGTTTGGACTGAACAATGTTATCTTGTCCACTGTTATCTTGTCCAGGCCCTCCAAACACAAGATTTATCTATTAACAAATCACCAATATCAATATCTGCACCTCAATACATTTCTCTTCAGTTTTAGAAATGGTTGGGGATGAACAGACACCTTCCCAGCCCCAAAATACCATTTGATGCACAACAAACATTTTGATCCTTTCACCAAGAAGCTATATTTTAAAAAGGGGATGGGTGGGAGGTTAGGTGGAAACTCAGACATGTCAGGTAACAACTTCTATGTCCTGAAACAGCCTCTAGAAGAAATACTTATTATAAACATAGCCAAAGAAAAATCAGGCTATCAGCCTTTTTTTTTTTTTTTTTTCAAGTCTTACCTCTCTTCCAGTAAGCACATGCCTTGCCAGCTTCACTTTGGCAAAATTTCCTTTTCCTATTGTTTTCAGCAAGCGATAATTTCCAATGTGAGGATGCTCCTCATTTGTGGATGTGATGGAGTTCCTACATCGTGGGATATTTTGTCTGCTACTTGACTTAATAGGCTGGATGTGTGGTTCAGTGTATCCATCAACAGAGGTGTGCTGTAAGGCAGACAAAATAGTTGGGAATTTAGCTACTTGGATTTTAGACAATTGCAACAGAATAGACCACAATCATAAAAAGGTGTAAAGGGGAGTAATTTATTTAATTTTTACAATATAACTGATAACTCTGGATGGCAGCCCAAGGAAAAAATGCTTCAGGCAGAGTTCGATACATGTCTCACAAAAAAGGCTGCAGAAAGATTTTACCATTTCCAAAAGCAAAACTAGGTATCTAGGCAGTAATCTACAAACCATTACAGGCTTTTTTAAACATGCTAAACCACACAGTATAGCACTATGTTGCAGATAAATTTGTCTAATCATAATCAAAGTTAGTCTTTTAAAAATAACGCTGTACAAAATATACTTGTACCTTATTGCATATTTGGAAATAAGGTTTCACTCTATTTTTTGTTAACTTTCTGCAGTCAAATGACATCACCATATTTTTTTTCAAGTAAGCTTTGTTCCCCAAACATGTTTGCATCTTTTAAATTCTTATTCAAGTAGCAAACTATCTACATCTTTATTTAAAAATAACTATTCTTTAAAACTCCATAAGATGACATAAAATATTTTAAATCTCAGAAGTCAGAAGAACTAAAAGGAAGTTATTTTTAATGCATGCCAACACATCATCCCACATTAAATGTTAGTCACTGAAGTCTGCAGTGCTTCTGTACTCTAACTTCCAAGTATATAAGGGGCAAGTTACAGATGGGGCTTGGAATTGTTCCAAGGAGAAACCAAAGTAATGAAAAATGTCAAAGGAGTGCTAACTGTTTCAGTATTTCAAATACTTTCTAAGAGTGGCAGATGGGTACAAATGTTTAACAGGTAAAATTTAGCTTCTAATCTTTTAAGTTACAGACTTTGAAGGCTGGCAAATACTGGAGGTAGAAAGAGTGTCTTCCCAGAGCAGATTTTAGATTTGTAGCAGAAAGGCATGCTTACTCCCAGCTAAGCATAAAGCACCGACAGACACCTGAATATTTTCCCATTACTGATTGCCTCAATTAAAAAGTAGATGCCTTTGTACAGAGCACTAACAAGTTCCTAGATCTTTGACCTTAAGCTGAAAGCAGAATCTGAGGGCAGCTGGAGTTTTACTGCTTCTCCCAATATCCAACCTAACACTGGGCTGTGCTGATCTCATCCATCATTCCTAATGGAATTATTTTCACATACAACCAGAATTTAAAGCAGTACTTCCAGCTTCAGTGTGCATTTGTTGAGATACTGAATCCAATGTGGATCAATCCCCACCTGTAAGCAGTCTGGCTTTACAGACAGTCCCACTGAACCGGGCAAGATTATTTCAGGACATGAGCAGTAGTGGAATCGGGTAAAGCAGCAAACAGCTGCAACACAACCGGAAAAAACAAGGAGTATACCACAACCAGAATGTTCTTCCCAAATGTAGCACAACCCTGCTTACATCACCTTCAGCATTATTAATTATTCACTATGGCCAAGAGAACAGCCCTAAATATAATTTTGTTTGTCTTTTCATTGCATGAGTCCTTCTGCAAAGTACTACTGTAACTCCCACTGCAAAACTGTTTTCCAAATTACTGGAGAACCAAGCAAGCCAGGCATGTTTAGATTCTGTATATCAGACAAATTTATTCAGTTATGAAATAACACACTAGTAATAGTATTTACTCTTTAGAAGCACATCATTAAAATGTTTTCTGTGGACTCTGAAAGAGAAGATCAGAAAAGCAGCTCCAGGCAAACAGGCTTTGAATCATTCCTTCAGCATCGGACACCAGTCCCACACATGATAAACCACAGCCCAAAGAAAAGTCTCCCCTAAAAATACACCCTGCAAAATCAGTACCTCTATGGTGCTAACAATGAATATTTCAGCTGTACTTAGAACCCAATCCAGGGCTACAGCACTGTGCTACACAAGTAAGGTTTAGAAGTCTTTGAGCCTCTTTGCTCAGTGAATTACATCTTCACTACAGGAAATACAATGCCTACCAGAAGCATTAGCAATCCTAATATCAGTTGCCAATTTCATATGCTTCACAGGATTAGCCTACTCCCTGCAGATACCTGAAGGGATCTCTTAGAGAAACAGCTGAACAGACTCAACCAATGCCATGGGCAAAAAGGAAGATGCCTTCACAGGATACACCATTTAAATACAGATTAAACAAAGAAAGCATTATTGAATCAAAATGACACTATAACAGTACAAAACCTGAAGAGGGGAAAAAAAGTAATAAGGTTCACAGTCATGATGATTCTGGATTTTGGTCTTTTTGAGACAGAAAAACTAAGCCACTTTGGATGGCTCCTAATTATTTCTTCACAAACAGATTATCTTCAGAGTTAACCAACCATTCTTTCCAGCTATACCCAAGGATGACAGAAATCATGCATAAAGAAGGTCAAATTTCCTAGTTTGAGAGCCACACAAATAAATACATACAATTTCTGAATCAGAACATCACTGAATGAAATTCAAATTATTCTTGCAATAGGCCTCTTTTCTGCACATGAACAACTTGCTATTGTTGGAAGGTAAAGACAAATTTCAAGTAGAAACTTATCAACTTCTAGAAATCAACATCCAGTGAAACTGAAACAGAAGATTAAGAAGTAAAAAAAATAAATAAAAATCAAGGTCAAATAACAGTATGTCAAAGATTATTTCCAAAGAATACTGAAGCTGAATTTCACAGAAGTATGCAACATCCACAGTCTAGAAGGCCAGGCTACATAGTTTTCAGATCCTTCTTGTCCATTACAATATGTTCATTCATTATGCATCAACTACTATGTGGCTACTTAAAATGCCATTTCAGTAGAACAATCTCTAAATTCTGAGAAAATTTTCAGGGTGCTGGAAACAAGAGGGCTGTAAAAACCAACACTCTCCTTAAAGTTCACTGTCATCTAAAAACAATTCCAGCCAACAAGCTGCATTTCCCACACAGGGCTTTAATTAGAGATTGTTATTTCACTAGATACCCTGTTTTATATATATAAAGAAATATATATGTGCACACACACAAAACATAGTAGGAAACACTACCTTACTAGTACATCATAAACATGACCCAATATATTCAATTTATGTCAGCGTAAAATAAAGTCTCTAGAAATAACCACATAAAATTAAAGGTTTCTTAAAATAAAATGTAATTTTAAACAAAAGTAGGGTGAAGCAATAACAAGTTTAGAGCTGAAACAGTTTATTAGAGCATTTTGGTATTTTGCACATTAGTCAAGTATTTTAAAATAAGAAAATAACCTGTGCAAAACAAAATCCACTTTTTCAGGAACCTCAAAAAAGTATTTCTAGCATTCAATTTTAAATCGCAAAAGAAGAGAGCTCTATTAACATTTACTGCTCCATATTATTTCTGTTTCTGACGTGTTTCATCAAACATTCAGGGCTGTTGCAGAAAGCCAAGGGCAGTAAGACCACAAGAGAGTTAACCTAACCCATTGCTTCTCAAAGCTATCCTTTTCTTTGTTTACCCAAGGTACCTTTGCCAAAGCAAGATGACCTGATGGCCAGACACATTGGCTCAAACAAAGTGCAGAAGAACTAACCCCACCAAGTAGGTACAATGTGTGGCTTTCACTACTTTACATATTCAGCATCCTTTAGCCACTTACTAGCCACTGGAGTGGTACTCTCAGGGATTATACACTGTAATCAAACTTACATCACCTATATTAACTGCTGCTACAGCTTGGTCTTAAAAATTCCCCCAAATCAATCCAGTCACCAATCCACACAGCCTTTCTCAAACAACATTGAAGGCCTCCATAGTCCTTCATAGTAAGAGGGTAATTTCCACACATCAGTCTGCCTACAAACACACCTCACTTGATTAAACAAACCTCTTAGTCCTGAATTTTCCCCATCTTGATTTATCAAAAGGCAAATTCTTCAGTAAAGTCAGCCCATGGAGAAAAAGTCTGCATATGCAGTTCTAGAAAAGGCAAATCATCACACTTTTCTCTCTTGTTATTATCTATCCTGTCCTGGACATAAGTATGTATCTTGCAGCCAATTTTTATATTTGCAACTCCTACCATTTACAAGCATGTGCCATACACATGAGCATTTGTAACAGCTGTCATATTTTGCAAATATGCAAATATTTTTCAAAATAGCTAGCCCAGACAGAGGGAATCTGAAGGGTTCTAAATAGCTCTGATCTGCAAAAGCTTTGCTCTTAATATATGTATAATATAGTGGGAAACATTCCTTTACTAGTACACCATAAACATGACTCCTGATATACTCAGTTTATGTTGGCATAAAATAAAGTCTCTAGAAATAAACACATAAAATTAGATATTTCTTAAAATACAATGGCAGGAAAGGAAAGGGGACAAAGATGTGAAATATTGTCCTAGATGTCCAGCTGCTGTCATGCTGCTGTCTGTCATTATTGCTTAGGACCTAAGAGCTTCTAGCAAGCCACCTCAAGCAAGATTTCTGCTGAAGCAACAATCAAACTAAACTGAAAGAGGCCAATTTCTTGAAAGCTCTTGGTAAACCTCGAAGTAGAAGCCATCAAAGATGTTCAGATGAGCTTGTTCTGCATCATGTGTCAAGAGCATCCAGGTGGTACAGGAATGATGCAAACTGCATACAACTAGAGTACCTGATCCCCCAGTTAGGGGCAGAAGGGGATTCTCTCCCCTTCCAGGTAAGGCTCACATCTGCACAAAACCACACCTTACTCCTGCCACATGTACCTATCACATACTGCAATTCCTAAAGCACCTCTGCTCCAATAGAGCACTATCTAATTTTTCCTCTCAGATATGTGAGGAAGTGCTTTTGAAGGGGCAATTTAAAAGACTGAATGTATATACACATGATTTTTTTTCCCATAATTTCTTCACAGCAATTAAATTCATACTAGATTGTGAATGCATGATAAACTTTGCTATTAAAAACACCACCAAAATGCAAAGCAACCAACCTTCCCCACTGAAAGAAGGGATAATATGCAGGACTAAGCTCAGAAAAAACAAAGCAACAATGATGGAGTGAGGAAAGAATCAGTTTTTAAATAAGATACCAAGATTAGTGCATGGCAGACAAAGAAGAGAATCAGTCAAAACTGTGACAAAAATGGGGAATGTACCCATCTCCTGCTCATGCACTTTCCAAAAGTGCAAGAAGAAAACAATCGAACATGGGCATGTGCATCTTTCTCTTTAGATCACTTACTTAAATTTGTAAAAATGCCAGACATGATCTTTTAGAATAGCTTGAATCTACCAACTATAAGATATAACAATTTGAATAAAGCTGGCCTGAGTCAAGCACACCCAAACATTTCATTAACTGACGCCGCAACTCTGCAAAGCATATTATAAAACTTTTCTAAATACTCCAAACCATACAGCACCAAGAGAGATACTAAACAAAGTAACTTCCTCATTTTAATTTTGGGTCTCTTCCCTTTTCTTCCCAGTAGTAATATTGTCTATCTCACAAAGACAACTCCAGTGGTAACAGAAAAACAGTTCTACTACAAGGTGAAATAAAATCCCCCAATGTCAATAGAAAAATGGTGTTCCCTTTCTAAAAGCAGACATGTACAAGGTGACAGGCAAACTTATGCTGAACACTGAGTAAATCTTAATCTGTGCTCACTACTATGAGATCTAAGCCCCATTGAAGTTTTGCTGGTTTTTGTTTTGTTTGGGGTTTTGCTGTTTGTCTTTTAAGTACTCAACATACGTGGATCTATGTGAGACATACAGAAATAAGTCTGTCAACTTTGAGACAGCATTGTTTTTCTCATCTCAAGTTACACAGGATGCAATGCTTACAGCTCCATACTTGAAGCCATCTAGGAAAGAAAAGATCCCATGATCTAGCAGTGCAGAACTAGACACAGCTAATAAGATTTCATACTAAAGGATCATTAGAATAATTCTCAATTTCTAATTTTCATACGGTTACACCAACCTGTATTGATCCTGTGCATGATATAGCATGGTCATTCCCTATTGTTTTTAAACACTGCAGTAATCTCATATGGAAGGGTGGAGTTCATTATCACATGGAATTACAGATGCATTTTATTTGAGAGATTAAAAAAAAACCTTAAAAATGTGCCGGTCCACCCCCAAGATGACAGCCAAAGCATTTCAGAAAAACAAATACCTCCATAGCATGAAATCAGGTCTTGTAACCCGAACTCAGCTAACATGTTTCCTCCTCTCCCTGGGCCTGAAGCCCTCAGCCTGGCCAGGCGTGCAGGTGCAGCAGAACAGGACCTTCCTGCCTTTGTTCCATTTCACTCAGAATTGGCACAGTTATTTCAACCTGGCACTTTCCTTCCTGACTCATCCCAAACACACAAACAAGATTTTCCAGGGCTAATTCAGGACAGCCATCCCATATCATCTCCATTAATTGCTAGGAAAAAACTGAACCCTCCCTGTAGCCCCATGAAAACTGAGACAAGCCAGCTAAAAGCTGCTTCAGTAATCCATAGGTGGAACCAGCATGACAGGGGAAAAAAAAAAAAAAGTTTTGGTAAAATCCTTGTTTACTCATTTTTGTCATTTGGTACAGTACTAGAAATTACCATCAGCCCTATCAAGGAAAAGAGTAAAACATTTCCTATCTTGTCAAAATGAAATGTCAAATGTCCCTCACCCATGAAAACTAACACAAAGTATTTTTTTGAAGGAAAGCACTTATGGGAGGGTGAAGGAAGGAACAAGACTATTCCTGCAGCCTCCTGGACACACCTAAACACAGTCCTTCACAGACAAGAGTCCTTTCAACATTCCTTGCCTGCCATTACTCTTTCCTCAGGAGGTGAACAGTTTAACCTCACCAATCTTTTTTGACTTTTTCATGAGATCTTCAAACCTGCCACCACAGAGAGACCAGTGAGCATTCCCATCTCTCCCAGAACATCCTACCAGCGCTTGGAGGCACAAGCAGCTGCAGGGCACTACTGATTCTGAATGCCACAGCACCCACAGTTTGCTCAAAGATCTCCTGTGAAACAAAAAAGAAAACTAAATGCAAATGTTGATTGTTAATTGAACCAACCAAACAATAACAGGAACACACCCAGAAAGGGAAACTTCTGGCAAAGGAAACTGGCAGGCGTTTTTATTGCACTTATAAATGATGCAGCCAGGTCATTTTTCAATTGGCCTGATGAAAGGCAGAAGAAGGGAGACATGAAACAACTCACAGTTCAGGATCATGTCAAGCACATGGAGCCTCTCAAGCATTTGCAGGGCTCAAGAAGTAGAAAATACTTTAATATCAAATTTCAAAACTGAGGGGAAAGGGCTGTTTCTACAGCCTGGAGACTGCAATCCTGAAACCTGAGGCTTGCCTCCAGACAGGAACACAGCAGCAGGAGGCAAGGTTTACTCACAAAAGAGCAACCAGATTAGAGTGTGAAGCATGTTTGACACTCAGGATCAAACAACCACTCTTCTGGGCCAGCTGAGGTTTTCCTACAGAAGGAAAGGATACAACAGCTAATTGGGTCCAGGCTCTGAATTGCAACTCATTCTTCCTTTCAAAGTTTATGAAATGGGCATTTTTTCCTTATCTACCACATACCTACAACAACTCTGGATGAGTCCCCATGTGGCATGATGGCTGCTGAAGCTGATCCAAACACTGCTTTCATGCCCATACACACACCTACAACCCCACTACTGCTGGGGCAGCAGGACAGACAGCACAGGCAGCCGAGCCAGACAAACCCAACTCTGCTGCCCGGGTCACCTCCAGCTCCCTGAGCACAGGCACCCCCTGACAGCTCCCCAGCAGTAGCACTGGCACAAGGACAAAAGGCAACAGCCAGCACTGGGAAGATGGGATCAGCTCTATGTTAAACTCTTGTGGAACTGTGCTATCAGGACAGGAACAACATGGAAAAGAAAATTGATCACACTACTTTTCTTGATAATCCAAAGGTAAATTGACACCAGTAGTGAAACTTTACCTAGGAGATACTTATTCCAATTCCACAGCAAGGTAAAAACACACAAGGACTCAGAAAAAAACCAAAACCAACACAACAACCCCCCCCACCCAGAACACAAAAAGCCCCAAACCAACAAAAACAATCCCACAAACAACTAAACAGACTTGCTTACTCATGTTGCTTACCCTCAGAAGAGCACACTATGTGAGCTTAAGAAGCTCCCCTTTAGGGATGACATGAGTTGGCAAAGCACCCCAACACTGCCACACAAAAGAGGAAGTTCCTCCTCCAGGCAAGCTGGACAGTATTTCTAAAATCTTTATGTGCCCATTACTGAAATCATCCAGTGGATCCAATGATGAATTCATCAAGACAGATCACCATCTCATTTTGAAGACTATATTACCTCAAGGTCTTATTAACTTTCTGAAGTAAAGCCAGCTTCTAAAAAGTGATGAGATGGCCAATTAAAATATCCAACCTGATAGTAGTACATACTAATTGATGTACAATGTCCTAGAAAAGAAACTGTCCTGGGCAATGCAGGACTGCATTGTTTGAGGACCACATCAAGCTTTGTTTCAAATGCCATTACCCAACGTTCAGCATGATTTCTCCATATTCTCTTGACGTGCTCCTTTTAGGGTCTTGGAAGTCTAATCTGAGGAATACAGAGACTCATCTTAACAATTACCTTCATACAATAGAGTATATACAAAATAAATGTAACTAGAAGTAATTCTCAAAATTAACTTGTTGCTTAGACAGAAGAGGTGAATAGAAAGCATGGATCTACAGCAGATTAACAAGGCCTATCTCAAGTCCTTCCACAGAGCCTTCAAGGGAGCGGCAGGGAATCCTTCCTGACCTGAAGAGCACTCTCATGGCCTACTGCACTAGAGCATTTAGAACCAGTTTAGCTCCTCTACCTTCAAAGTTTGATGAGATGTGCTGGTCCACCGCTTTGCAGCCAAGGACTTCTGGTATCAGTAACAAGCCTTATCTCAGAAGACTGAGATGCAGAGGGCCTAACGGACCTCATCTGTAAAAGACATGTGGTTTTCATATTTAAGAAAATCTCATCAGAACCAGCCTTCTGCAGACTTTTTTTTTTTTGTTTTTCTTAACAGTAAGGGTCACTCATAAACATAAGGATGACTGAAGAGTAACACATACTTTCACACAGGAAAACCAGAACACCTTCCTAAGAGGAAGAAGCACCTCAGCTGGCATGGACATTTCTACCAACACGTCTGCACTCCAGCAGCATTCATTTGCAAGAGTTTTGTCTCCTGAGAACAGGCTAGCAGAGCATGACCTGATGGTGGGAGATGCAGATAAAGTTATAAGGACACCACTAAACCTAGTTTATGCTTTCAAGACGACCAACTATGTTTTACAGCACAGGGAGATTATGAACACGTATCAGAGTCAACTGGATGGGACACAGTGAACTCAAACAAAAAAAAGGAAAATGAAGACAGTCTTCTGCCGAGTGCTCTCTACCTTGTTTTTCATGTAAGAGTTAATTAACAGATCAAATAAAATGTCCTCAGTTGAGCTGTAGCAATTATTTACCTTTATCTGGATAATGCTATACCACATTTCAACTTAACAAATATATTCCCAGCCTTGTGCAGATTTATGCTTAACTTTAAGCTGTCCAAACAGTGTCTAGCCCTTGGACCAGCTCCTATCATATGACCAAAGAGTGCGTTTTCCACAAAGCTCAGACTACAACATCCACAGAGCCCCTTGTTCCTAAACTCATGCAACCACCCTGTTTTAACCTTTGGACTTCAATTATTCAATTGCAGTGCTACTGCAATGTAGCACTCCAGAAATACATGGAACTAGGAAGCTAAATTGATACCTGGAAAAAAGCAAATAGCAGTAATATTCCTCAAAGATTTTGCAAATATATGTAATAAATATGTACTATGGCTAGAAAAAAACAATATATTTCTTTAGCTGTCTTAAACTGGAAGATGCAGTAATACAGTAGATAATGAATAGTGACAACCAAACATACACAGCAGATAGATGCCAATGTGCTGAATTCAAACCATGGACAGAAATCACACAAGTGTAACTGAGATGTAAAAACCAAGCACAAAAAAACATGAACAAATTTAATAGACCACATAACATAATTTGGCTAAGGAGGTAAAAGAAAAAAAAAATAAATCACAGGATGCAAAGAAAATATTACAACCATCAGATACTTCATTTACTCAGACCATGAAAATAACAAGTAAGGAAAATGTGGAAGAAATAACACACATATATATAGGTAAATCTTAGTAAAACAAGCCAGATAATCTGTGATTAGAGGTTTGACCAAATCTAATATGTATTCAAAATGAATATAGTCATTAAATAAGTAGCCAATCCAACAGCAAGAAAAAAGATGTATGACCTTCTTTAGAGTCCTTGACAATCTGCGGGTGAGGAATCCCAGATTCCCAGCTATGGGCTTTACACAGCAGCCCAGCCTGCAGGTTGTAAAAACTGGGAATTTCAGACTTCTTTATCTAGATGGTGAGACACATCAAATAATCAGTAGCAGCAGCCTCCAGCCCACCATTAGCAGGGGCACCTCTTGATTCTGTCTCGAGCTGGACATCAAAACAGTTTGGATAATTCTACAGCAGCATGTCTGGAAATCCCCAGCTGAAGTGCTTTACTGAATCAGATGCTGTCTCATATGAAAACAGGAATTAATTTGGTTCAGTCTCAAGGAAGGACAAGTCAAAAAAGCAAAGGAAGTCATGGGGGCCTGATGGCAATGTCACAGGTAACAGGGATTATACCAACCTCCCTAGTGGAAACTGGGAATTCTCTACAATCCCCAAACCTTAAAAGAAAGTCATCCCCAAGCAGATTTCAAATGGACACACCAAATTTTTCCAAGTGTTACGATGAGCAGCCAGCAATGTTCTGTTCTCTCTTCCACCACCAATATGCCAAGGGTCTTTCTCCAACTCACATTGCTAAAATGCTCCTTGCCTCTTAAAAGATGAGGGAAGCCACAACATGGAAGAAGAGATAATCACATATCCCTTTAGGAAGCATTGCAATCCCTGAACTATCACAGGCTTGCTGGGAACTTTATTTACCAAACTAACTAGAATGCTCACAGCCTCTTGGGATGACAGCTAGTGGGTTAAATATTTTTCTCTTTGTATCAGTTAAAGAATGTTCATTTTCTACTGCTTTCCTATGATCCAACAGGTGACCTGAAATCAGACAGTTTTGGAGAAAGTGTAGGAAAACATCTGGAGGTATCCTTAACTCCAATATGTAACTGTTCTACCAGGCAATAAACTTCACAGTACCCCAGTCCACGTTCTTCTTTTCCTCTGTCACTCCCAGAGTTTAATCTTCAATTAAATAAAGACAATATTAGGAAAATGGCTGATGTGCCATTAACACTTCTCTTGATCATAACTCCCATCTAATACTCAAGTGCTGTATTTACTTCAGCTTCTTCTGGTTAGTAATTATTTTGCAAAAGTAATGGAAACAGAGGGATAGAGGAGTCCAGAGTTTGTCTCTTCTGCACCACTCCAGAACCCTCGACACCTCCATTTGAAAATTATTCTATTGAAACAATGTTACACACCACAATTAATGCAATGAGTAACAGGGAAAAAGCTTGCAGCCAATACCAAAGGTCACACAAAAACAAACACTAACAGCAGCAGCAATAATAGTATGTTATCTTGTAGTATTTAGGAAACATCAAACTTGACTTTTATATGAGCGCTGTATTTTAGCTTTCTTTAAAAGAACCTTTAAATGCAATTTTATCAGTCTGCTTTGCACAGGCCATGGGATTAGATTTCCCTTAGCCTGACTACAAACACTGCTGGAGGCATACATTCTCTGATAATAATTATGTCTTCCACTGACTAATTCCAACATCTATATTAGCTCAACCCTCATTGCTCATACCAGGTTTGAGGATAAGATTTCACTGGACTCTGCAGTAGATGGAGCAAGAGTTACACTGTGAAGGGCTTTCATAAATTTTCTTTGTTCATGTGCATCTTATGTCTATCACTGGAAGAAAGAAGTCTAAAAAGCAGCCAGTCTTTTTCATTTAATATCAAATTAAGAAAAACAAATTTGAAAAGCTATTATACATAAGTATCTCTGCTAAAGACTACTCAGAACAGTATTATTAATATTTCTGTAAACATTTCATTGCATTGAATGATTAAAAATGCTATTCTTTTGGGAGTCTGATCTTAAGGAAAACATCTGATCTTGAGGAAAAAAATAGTATTTTAGTCCTCCAACAAGTAAAGACATATTCTTTGATTTTCTTTTTAACCACCAGTACACTGTCCTTACTATAATGGCAGGGGGAAGAAAATCAGATTACTGTTGGAAAAAATTACTAAATAAAACCCCAAATGCTTTAAAGAATTATATTACCTCAAATCAATAATGTTATCTGGAACGAGATATGAGTAAATACATTATACATGTAATCCATTTGTAAAAAACAACCATATCCTCTGTAAGAGCTCAATGTAGCATTTCACAGACTAAGGTAATTTCCATTGCAAGAACAGGACTCCTCTTAACACATAAGATTCTCTGAATTTCTACGCTATGCCTCTACTTATTTTAAGTGAAGACAAACATCTAAGAAGTAGAAAGATACTTACATATGACTGAAGCCAAGCATGCACTCTCAAAAGGAATTTCAGATATTTAGTCTTTAAGCACAAGTAATTTACACTGCTGCTACACAGCCTGCAGTATACCCTACCCTCCCTTTCTCCAGCTCTGCAACTCTCACCCATTAAATTCCTCATGTATCTGAGCATATGGAGAAAGTCTCTAAGAGAACATGATAAAAGTTATGTCATAAGTAATCACTATGAAGCTTTGGTTACTCCCTGCTGTTATCTGAGAGAAGCAAGCCCAGTAACTTTACCAAGGTGGAGGGAAGAAAAGGTAGAATGAGGAAAATATGGTCTAACAGATGAATATTTCAAGTAGTAATAATACTTTTTGCTAATATTTTAAAGAGCCCCCAACACAGAAACAGGTCTTCCCACCCCACCCACAGCAAAGAATTTTTGCACTCCCTGTAGCTTTACAATTCAGATTATTCCCACATTAAAATGCTCCTTGGGATTCATACAGAAGGGTATTACTTGAAGGATAAACAGGAGCTACAACTACATGGCTTTTATAAAGCTTTGTATTGGGTTTGCTTATGTCATTAAATGAGCAAAACTGGAAAAGGTCCCAGAAAGAGTGAGAAGCATAAGGAAGCTGGCAATGAGTATGCCAAGCTCCAGCACAAAAGCACGTTAGTAAGCAAAATGGGGGAGAAAACAAGGGTGAGGGGGGAGAATGTGAGATTATAGCAAATTGCAGGGGTTCAATGGCCAGCAAATTTACCAACAGAGTCAGCTGGAATCTTAGAAAAACAGATATTGGATGTGTAAGGATAAAGTTGATGTGATGGCAATCTATATACTAGAACTGGGTTTAAAATTACATTGGTCAAATTTTTGAGGGACTAAGCAACAGAAATTGTCTATGTGACAACCTTAAGATTACAAATAAATGGTCTTTTCCCTTCTGAAAAAAAAAGGCTGCATGAAGACAAGCAAAAGATGTTTTACTTTATTTTTCTATTACTTTCTTCTTCAGCACTGGGTTAAGATGCAAAAGATAAGAACCAACATTGGGGAAGGGAGGAATCCAGGAGGAAACCTTCCAGGAGAGCTTAAAATAGTACTCTACCCCAGTGATTAAGGCTGAGCCTCTGCTTACAAGGAGGTGGTGTTTTACTGCAGTGTGAGTGAGGTGTGTGCCCTCCTACAGAAGCATAGCAGAGGTACTACAGGTTTTACCAGGAGTCTCACCTTAGGCAAGAGCTTTTCCAGCAAGCCCTGCTACTATCCAAATCTCATCTGTTTTCTTCAACCACATCTGTCTAATGAAAGATATCACTTCTCTCTAACAACCTTGCCTAATTCTGCATCTGCTTGAGATTTTAAAAGTTATCATGCACACTACTTTACTTTATAATACAGAAGCAATTAGACTTTGTCACCAGTAATATTATCATTATCTGCTCTTGCAAAAAACTGCCATGGGCTATCCAGTAACTCTGTATGTTCAGCTACACAAACAGCGATGTACTACACAAGTGCTTCCACCAGAAGTGAAGTTCTGTCCCATTATTCAACATACCACCACTGCGTATGTTTAAAATACAGTTCTGCAACTCAGCTGGACAAAACGCCTTATGTTTGATCACTTGAAATACATATTAAGTTTGGACATCATTCTCTGCTTTATTTAACATTCTGCTACTTTTGTGAATTCTACAGGTATTTAAACAAAAAAGAGGATAATTATTCTGCTTCTTCCCAGCACATCAGTAGGGTGAACAAGTGATCAAGGCAGAGGCTGCTCCAAAGTCACAAATCTGACTCATTGTGACCTCAGTAAAACTTCATTATGTGTAACAACCCTTACTTCAGAAATTATTACACATATCAGTGTGTGGCCATTCAATGCTCTTTTAGATTGGGTATACATCTTGGAAATATAAACTACTCCAGCTAAAGCTTACTGTAACCAAGAGTCCTCTTTCTGAGATACCGTCAGGCTTTTGAAGAAACCAAGTGTGAAGAAAAAGAACCCTTTTAGTGCACATATTGCATTACTATATTTTATATTTAGGTCTCTATAGCAATCATACACTTTTATAAAACTTTGCTAACTGAAATATTTTGCACACAAAGGGACAGAAGTCATTGGTACTGAGCACTTAAATCTTGAACAGCCATGAAGGATTCTTTACAAAATCATCTTAATTGTAAGGTACATTCATGCCAACCAAATAAGTGGAGTGCAGACCACTTCTCATTCTGACATCACAGCCTTTACCTAAGGTATCCCACAAGGTTAGGAACAGCAAGATGGAAAAAGGAAAAATATTTTATATTTTATATGTTTTTATATTCCTTTTTCCTGAAACCATATACAACAAACAGCATAACAAGAGACCTTGAAAACCTACAAACACACTCATTCCAGCAAGAGAACGTGCTTTCCACAAGGATTTAAGCAAAGGGAAGTGACTGTTCATCAGCTGTAGTGATAAGATGGAGAATTTTGGAATAACATAATGATCTTTCACTCTACAGTGAATCCAAATAAACCCATGCTTTTGGGTTTCACATAAATACAACTATTGATCAATCATTAGACACTAAGCTGTGGAAGTGTTCCATGAGCATGTCTGGTTCATTGCTTTTAAGGTTAATTTTAGCCCAGCTGAATTTAACTGTGCAAGCACTCTACTACAACTGTGAACATACATCTTTCAGCAGAAGTTGCTGTTTTCATTGAAAGCAAGAAAAGAAAGCAAAGAAAAGCAAGCCATCCCTGAAAAAAATACTTATATTAAAACAAATAGAAAACAAAAATCTCCAACGAACAAAACCCCACCACCAAAACCAACCAATTGAACTTTGTTTTCAAAAAAAGAAAAAAAAGAAGCAGGATTATGACAAGCTGAGTGTGGTTTCAAATACTCTTGCCTTCAATTTTTCTTCCCACAATAGCTATAGCATATTTGGTCACTACTTAGGAACTAAAAGTTGAAATAGTCACAGGGAAATGTACTTTAAAAACAAGGGCCCTCTTATCATCTTGGAATTTTTAACCATAGATTCGCTAGGATGGTCACCAAAACAATTTAAGCCTGAATCATCACATTCAGCTATGAAGTCTCAAACTGACCTTGAGATCTCAACAAGCCTTTGATTTTGCTGTTTTACTAAGTTATTCACAGAAAAACAAAGATGATTCATTCTTACATGAAATACAACTGGGCCAATTTAAAGCTCAGTTTAGCACTGAACACAGAGAACACACCAAAGAAAAGCTAATTGACAATGTGAAAGAATTAGAGAAATGCTAACAATTAATCAGGCTTGGTAGCTGATGTAGAGAAAGAGCTTCTTATTAAAACTCAGATTGAGTTGCATTATATTCATTACACTGAACAATGTGAATGTTTCAATGAAACTTTCCTGTTTTCACAAACAGTCAACTGTGGAAAACATTTTTTTTTAATTTACCACTATCTAGAGCAGAGTAAACAGTTGAGAATCAAAACCCAGAAAAAAATTGTGAAATCCTAACAAAATTTTTTTGCCTATTCTGAAATTCCAGAAAGATTAAAAAAACACGACAACAAATCCAACCACAAAAAGCAAGCATTGTGTTTCCAACAACAACAAAAAAATAGATGGTGTCATAACCACAACATAAATAAGCTAAATTTGAAACTTGTCACTGCAGCAGCTTACAAGTAGTATGTTTAACCTGGAGGGCAGCACAGACTGTAAACATGTATTGTAAAATAAAGGACAGACTGAAGTTACTAAAAGATAAAATCTAAAAAGAAGTGATAAAATGCTTTCTCTTGGATATTGCAACGTATGAAAAGTTTGCTTAAACTCCCAAGTTGTGAGTAGACCAATCTGTGAGAAACCTGTCTTAGGGTTTCAGTTGCACTATTGTCTTCTAGCTCCACATTAATAGCAAAGTCATCTCCTTACAGAAGATAGCTTCTCAATTAATCTGCTCTATTGGAACACTGTTTAAAGTTCTCTCAAGCATCAGCAAGGTAATAAGGCCAGGTCTATCTAAATTCTGAGAACAAGAAGAAAAACTCTGCAAGTACAACTACAAATCACTGATTGAGAATATAAGTTTAGAGAAATCACAGTATCTGCAATTAAAAATTAAGTGACTACTTTTTCTGTGTTTAAACTACTGATATCAATTAGAAGCTAGCAGGAGATTCCTCTGCTGAGCAACAGCAATTGTGATGGTAGAAACTTAACACATTTAGAGTAGAAACATTAGTTTGCAGATGTAATCAGGTGTCTTGGGGAAAAAAATATCCTGCCTTTATTAATAATTGGAACATTTCAAGTGTCGAGATAAAAAAAAATAAAATCTCTCTTAATATAAACAGAAAGTCCATAGGATCAGAAACATGCAATAGTCAAGACTCCACTGGTCAGTTTTCCTAGAACATATTCTCCTTGTCCTAGTTCAGTGTTTAAGTCCACTGACCATGTAAGTACAGTTTTCAGAACATCAACCACAAACAATCCAACTTTGTGTTTACCTATGAATCTCAAAACCCCATGAAGTATGAAATGAAACAAATACTACAAGCCAACTGCATTAACTCTTTTTGAACTTTAACACTTTACACTCATTCGTATTGCCTAGAAAGAACACTGAACCGTGAACATTTTCAATATTTCAAAGTATTCCCCTTTACATAAAGAAAATGAAACTAAATGTGTATCACCTGTCCCATTACTCTCTCTGATCCACAGAGAAGGTTAACTTCAAAATGAACCTTGCTCTCTCTACGCATAGTGTTCTAACTCAGTGCGTGTTTCCCCCCCACAACATAGGAGCTTGGTCCAGATGTGAAGCAAAATAACAACAAGAAAAAGTCTGCACAGAGAAAACACAAACCTTCAAAATAAGATTAGGAGCACATACCCTCTCTTCTTACCATTCAAACAAACATAGAACCTAATGGTGTATTTATGATCAAGAAAAATAAACTTGCAAGGAAATAACACAGGCATTCTTCACTTCGCTCAAGTCCATCTCCTGTGGATAAGAAAGATACAGCTGTACTCTTGAACCCATAAGGCTTGGAAATTAGGCCATTCTTCTGCTTAAGGCACTGAAGGAAAGAATTCTTGTGAGATACTTTCTCCCACGCCCCCTCTGTCCAAATCAAAACCATGTGTTCTTATTGTGCAAAAGCAAATCCAGAAAAAAAAAAAGCCCAGAAAGAAATTAAACATGGTGTAATCATTATCATCCCAACTTGACCATTTCATTGTATCCTCTTATCTCTTCCTGTTTGACTTCTTGCCTCTTTAAAATGCAGCTGTCTCATAGGCTCCCCAGTCAGAAAGGCATCCTTAGCAACATCCACTTGAGCTGGCACCCAAGATGTCACCCTCCCATAGCTAACCCACAAACCGGTGTGCATGTGTCAAAGCTATAATTATTTCTATGATAATGAAGCAAATCACGTGATCACAGGTCACTGGGCTTATCCTTCTTAGAACTTCCCCTGCCATGACATCTCAATCATTCTCATATAGCACTGGCTATGTAAGACAAACCACAATTCCCACATTCCTCCTTGACTCTGGCCAGAGTTATCATCCAGCACTCCTGCCTTGTTTGTTCCTTCTTCCACTGTAAACATGCCAGATTGCTCCAGCAGAATTAATCAGCTTTGAGGCATTTGAAAAGTACGAAACAAAATAAAACCTTAAAACTTATCTAGATAGGTGAGACAGCACAATTAAACAGCAATACCTTCTCAAATAATAGTAATACCTTCAAAAGATTAAATTACACTTACTATAGAAGAAAAAATCCATGTATTCTTATGCCAGACTAAGAAGTCCTTTTGTCAGAAAAAGCAAACTACTTTCAGCATTCTCATTAACTTTACTAAAAGTATTATACAGCAAGTAGTATAGAGCCAACTGTTGAATCTCTGTGTCTTTTCTTACACAGAGCTTCCCAAAAGCATTTAAGAAAATATACCACCTATGTATTTCTTCTCTTTTGCCTTAATTCAGGAAAACCATTCCTCAATTTAACGATACAAGGCAACACATTATGAAAGGAAAAACATAAAAGCCCCTCTCATCAATTAATACCAACTCAATGAAAACAGAAGAGATACTCTAGCTCAAAGCTTTTGATTCCTGTCCTTTTCTTCCAGCAACAGCAGAGATGTGAAGCTCGGTTCACCCAAACTAACCCCAAGTGCAATTGTTCGAATGCAGTGATACACTACCCGTCACAGCCTATGAAAAATGTATCAAGAGGAGGCTGTAGTTACATGTACAAAATCCAAACACAGAGAAATTATTATTTTGAATACCATTCTTACCCCTCACTTGAAATCCAGTAATACACATGAAAATAAAGTACTGCCTCCATCCATTAATTTCCCCAAGATTCCCAATAAACTGTTAGTAAGAATAAGTGTTTGATAATCATAATCTACTTTGCTTCCTTAAACACAGCTTTTGTGAAGGAGAAATAATGTTTCCAGTGAAAAGTACTTATGGACATATGCTAGGGAAGCTAAACATAGTACTAGGAGATGTCAGGAATAGCAAAAAGGCAAAGGAAAGAAAAAGCGTGTGAAGCTCCACAGGGCAGACCAATCACTTACACACACACTGATGATTCCCAGGCCCTTGCTCCTTCCACCTGTTGTCTGTCCCTTGCTGCTGCTTCCTGTTCTTTTCACTCCAGCTTTCTGATAAGACTTTATCAAGTAATATGTTGCCTGATCTTATCCCTTCTAAAATATTTTCAAAGGGCAGTGTGGGACAAAAGGCACAAGGCATTATGGAAACAAGCAAGTTTTTCACCCATCCCATCAGGAACTCCTGAAATTCCTCAAGGAAGGTATATTCTTATGATAGGTGCTATATCCAATATTATAATTTATTTTTTTCAAATGATAACACAAATACTTACACAGTCACCGAGAAAAGCACACCGTAACATTATTTTCTATTTCAAAGAACTGAAAGCCATTGCCAAGAGATGGGGGTGGTGGTGGCAGGGTAGCTCCCCATGATTTTGTGCAACAACCTCGCCCCATGCGCAGAGCACAGCTGGACACACACATAGGGTTGTACTTAGAAGCATCAATCAGCTCTCTCCGGGATACAGAGCTCCAGTATGTCCCTTGGGAGTCACACAATGGAGCAACACTGCAAGATGCCCACGCGCACCAGACGGAAGAGAAAAGCGTCTCCTGAAGATCACCATTAGCTGCTCAGGAGAGCTCTGCTAGTATACATACTGGAAAACTGGAAATACGCACTACAGAGCTGGACTTTTTACCAGGCCCAAACCTGCTCCTTAATTCCTCACTCTAATTACTTCTCACCACCTCTGTTACCCAGAGCTTACTTGCTCGACTTTTTCCATCATGAGCCACCAGCATAAACAGTTCCCCAGTCCATTAGTGTTTATTAGCAAAAGGAAGCACATTAAAAGTAATTTAAGAGTCTCACCTCACCCTCATAGAATCCATTTTAAATCAAGGAATGCTGCTGATCAGGAAGTCAGCAATGGACCACCTACTCCTCCTCCAGCCTACATTTGCCACTTCAGCCAAAGGTCTAATGTAAGAGACACCACGGGCAGCAAGGACGGTTCCTGAGGCTGCCCAACAGGCAGAGCTCGAGGTCTCTGGTCCAAAATCCTGCAGACACCCACTAATGACAGCACTGGAGTTAACTCTGTGCAGACTGGGGAACTTACAACTGCACAGATGTTTGGTGCTTATCTGGCTAGAAGATTATATTCATTAGTGTAAGGTTTCAGACTTACACCAAGGTTTTCAGAAGCAAATGCGCAATTCTGAGTATTCTGATACACTGTACAAACCTGGGTGTTTCAGATGCCTGATGCATTCCCTGAAATTACAATAGTAAAAAAATAACACTATTCCTTAGGTGTCAAAATTGAGCGCTCACGAATAGCATATTTTCTAAAT
The DNA here is from genome assembly GCF_001522545.3 of Parus major. Classification (NCBI taxonomy): domain Eukaryota; kingdom Metazoa; phylum Chordata; class Aves; order Passeriformes; family Paridae; genus Parus; species Parus major. The sequence goes on from NC_031770.1 coordinate 18,153,603, forward strand.
TAATGACCAACACTTTGAAGTTTTCATCCCACAAGAGATGATGATATTTGAAAGTATTTCCATTTGCCTTGTGTAAATTTTGCAAGTCTTATGAACTGTATTACCAGATATATACATAAATATTTCTTATCCTTTCCTGTCATCTATCTCTTATCTACATTCTACATTTGAAATAGATACTTATGAGTAACGTGTATCATGCAAACTTGGACTTTATCATTTAATCCAATTGAAGTTTTCATCCCAAGGACTTGCTTTTACTCTTACAACAACACAGAACTCATCAGTCCATGAAGAGTAAGGACAGACCAATTGCATCTATTTGCTTTAACTAGTAATAACTCTGATATTGCTGTATCAAATAAACTTCCACTGATACTAAAAGCTCATTATAATAATTCACCACATTAGGGTTTCACTTCTCTAGATACATTACCTCTTTCTGTTATCTTTGTCTTCCAAATCATCTTACATTAACTTTTTATTTCATATCAGTCAGTAACCTATTCAGAAGGCACTACTGTTTGGGCTTGTACAAACAGTACCAGTACCAAACCTCAGGAGCTCCTGCTACTAGCCAGAACGTCTATAGAACAGATTGACGCAATACAAACAAACACCTTCTTCAACCCGTTTTAGCCCACTAGGCCATCTTCCTTCGTTTCTTACCAATCACTTTCCACACATATAGAAGGTGGGGATTACTGCATGTGTTATATTTCCTATGTCTCCTTTTCCCCTTCCTTCTGCCACCTTCCCAAAGGCAATTAAGGATACACATTGCAAACAACATTGCTTTTAACACTGGTCCCCTCACCCAAGAGGAAAATTTCACACCCCCTACACTACCACCTACGTAAATAATCATCACTGGTGGACAGGACCAGACACGGTCCAGCATTCCTCAGGTACACCCTCCATCATAGCCAAAATTGGTTATTTTCTATGGACCACCACAGCAGAGAACACCACTGTGCTCCCAACTCCGTTGAGTCCGGGCGGAGCAGAGAAGACCGCAAAGATATTTAAACAGAGCACAAAGGAAGATACAATGAACTCGGGAAGACCCAAGGACACGACCACAGCCTCTCTCAGAGGCAACACAAAGCAAAGCAGAAGAAGGAATACAGCAACAACCAGGGACCGTCTTGGAGGTGCAAACAGAACAAAGAGCAAGTACCGCTGAACCCCAAAAGGTGAAGCAAGGCCAAGTGCCAGGCGGTCAGACAGCCCACAAGTGGATATCCCAAGGCAGGCGCGGAGGTGCCGTGTGCGGGGGCCGCCCTAAGGCGGGGCACCCCGACTGCCGCCCGCAGGGGCTACAGGCCTCTCGCCGGCGGGGGCCCGCAGCCAGCAGCCCGAGTGTGCCGACAGCCGAGGACATATAAGGGCAGCCCAGCCCGGCCCGTCTCGGCCCAACACCTCAGGAAGGGGCTGCGGAAGGGCTCCCCGCGGGAGGCCCAGGGCCGCGGGCGGGCAGGGGCGACGTGGAGCGCGGCGGGCCGGACCCGCCCCGGCAGCGCCGCATGGAGGAGCCCAGGGCGCGGGCAGGCGGCGGTGCCGGCACGGCCGCGGCCCGCCCGCCCCTGGGGCACTCGGCCTAGGCGGCACGACGGGCCGGGCCGCCACCGGGTACCGGGGAGAGGCGGAGGGAGGCAGGGAGGGAAGGGGGTCCCGGCGTGGCACTCACGTTCTCCGTGTCCCGCTCATTGACGGTGGGCAGCGGTGTGCGAGTGGACATCGTGCGGGCCGCGGCGGCGCCGCGCCCGGCGCTCCGAGGGGAGAGGCCGCTCCTAGGCCTCGGCGGAGCCCGCCGGCCGCCCCCGCCGGCAGCCGGGCGCACACGGCGGGACGCGGGGCCTCCTGCCCGCTACGCGCCCGGCGCCATCGCCTCTCCCGACCGCCCGCCTGGCTACCCCTCCGCCCGCCTCGCCGCCGCCGGGCTCCGCACAGCTCGGCCGCCGGCTCCTCCTCCTCCCCCGCCCTCCTGCCCGCTCAGGTGAGCGACCGGCAGCGCAGGAGGGCCGCGGCGCCTCCTCACAGCATCCGGCGGCAGCACCACCAACTCCGCCTCGCTCCCCTCCCCGTTTCTCCCCTCCTCCTCCTCCTCCGCCTCCTCCCCCTGCCCGCCCCCGCCGCGCCGGCCCCGCCGCAGGAAGCGCCGGGCGGTGCGGGCGGGCGCGGCAAACGCGGGCGGGCGGGTGTTGCAGTGGCGCCAGCGCCGCTGTAGCCGCGGCTCCGTCACGGGCGCAGCTTGGGTGGGGGCCTGGATGGAGCGAGCCCCGGGCCCGGGGCTGAAGTGTAGTGCGACCTCATAGTCAACAAGAGGCAGGACTAATCTCTTCTGTGTGGTGACCAGTGACAGGACCCGAGTAAATGAGCTCAGTCAGGGGAGGTTTAGGTTGGATATCAGGACACGGTTCGTCACCCCGAGGTGGTTGGGCAGTGGAACGGGCTCCCCGGGGAAGTGGTCCCAGCACCAGCCTGACAGAGTTCAAAAGGCTTTAGGACAACGCTTTCAGGCACATGGTGTGATTCTTAGGACTGTCCTGTGCAGGGCCAGCTCGGGATAGCCTGTGCCTCTGTGGGAGCCAGGTACGATGCTCGGCCGAGGGGATGGCGTGTCGCAGTGCTCAGGGCCCGCCGGGGGACCCGGCGTGTCCCTCAGCCTGGCAGGATGGAGAGGTCTCGGAGAAAAGCAGCGGAGCTCGGCGAGTCGGTGGCCTGGGGAACCCCAAACCCCCTGCGAGTGTGCCGTGGGACAGAGCCCATGGCGTGCTGGGGCCGCTGATGTTGGCTAGTGGCTTGCCAGCAGCTGTCCCTCCTTGGCTCTCCGTTCACTCTGGTAACCAGGAGCCTGAGGAAGGGCAGTGGGCCCGCCCTTCTGCCTCTTGCACGGCTTCAAGTCTGCATTTCATGGATTCTCTGGAGGTTTGTAAAGCCCTGTGTCGGCATCAGAGCGTCTGTGTAAATCAAATTGTTTATTTGTGCACCTCAGCCAGCCCGCTAGCCTCCTTTACCTGCTTGCAGCTGAAATGGGATCAACAAGACTGTTCAGTGCATCCCTCCGCTCATGTCCAAGCAGCTCACAGTCCTTGAACACTTAACCAGTGACCTCATGTACTTAAAATTAGAACCATACACACATTTTTGTCTCTGAGAAGTTACTAGTGTTTACACAACAGCAGCTTTTGCTGGAAAACCAGCCAAACCCTTCACCAAATTCTAAAAATAATCTGCAAAAAATGCAAGAAACCCCCCAACTTCCCCTGCACCAGAAGCAAAACAGTGGGTCTGAATTTCCATTGCAGTATTTTGACAGATTTGTGTAGCTGAGGCTGTAAACATCTTCATAAATTCTGTAAACACAATCCTTGTTCTGGAAAACCTTCCTTAGGAAAACACCTGGGAAGGCACTTCATGAGTTGTGTATCTATCTTCAGGAAGCTCTTCTGTGCTCGTGAAAGAGCACTGACTGTTATACATTACTTATAAATAACACATACATATGCATCTGTATGTATAGGTAAACACGTTAGTAGTGTATGTTTAATTCTGGCTGTACTAATTCTGGTGTCATTCAAGAGCTACCCCCAGCTCCTCAGCACTGGTCAGCCCACAGTGAAGTTTCCTACATATTTGGGAAAACAGCTGATGCATGCACAGGCAGAGAACACCCCCATGTTGTAGGAGCAGTGTAACTGGACCTGCTGTTTGCACATTCAGCAACCTGTTGCTCTGAGCATGCATCATTTGTCAGTCTGGAAATGATAGAGGTTCCCAGCTCATCCTGGAACCAAAGCCTCCCAAACCATGGCAGGGGCTTCTGTGAATTCCTAGCTCTCTCCCCACATAGCTGGAACTACCAACTGCAAAGGAAAATTTAGGGTCCTTCATTTCTCTGGGAACAAAATAATCCAAGATTGGGTTTATTCGAGGTAAGCAGCCATGGTCTAGCCGGCATGTCAAAACAAGTTTGTCGACAAACTGGATATTAACCCAGTTTAGTTGCTTAGCTCATTAAAATGCACTCACTTTTATCCCAAGAACAAGACTGTGTCTAGGGCTCTGTGTGGGGCCTGAGTCTGCAATCCTTACTTGGTCAAAGCTCCCACTGGTGCAAACTCATCCAGGTATGGATTTGTGTATGCACCTGTGGTCAGAGAAGAAAGAAGTGTAATGTCCAATATCTTCTAAATGTGTTTAATGGCCCCATTAACTAAGGCAAAGCTTAGAGTGACTTCCTGCCTTACAATTTGAATAAGCATTGGTCAGTATTTAATAGGAAAATTTCATCAGAAATTGAAAGTGTAATAATGTAATAATTCTTGTTATCTCAAGATCTGCTTTGCACTTGTTTTGGCCATGGTTGTTATTGTTATCTTCTTTCATGTTACCAAGGTCAGTCATTCATTTAATAGCTCTATTTAATTTTGTTGTGTTATTACTACAGGCTTCATGTTTCCCCCAGGTGGGAAAATGCAGGGACAATGATTGAAGAGCTGCATGGAAGAGAAGGTGACCACAGAGATGGTCCTGTCATAATTCAGTCACTCTCCAAAGAGACAAAGCAGAAGAAAGGCAGTGGGCTGAGCATAAAAATGGCCTGGAAGGAGAAAGCTTTGAACTATCTGAGACCTGCAACTAAAATATGCCAAAAGTTATTGCTGCTTCAAGTAGCATTAAGGTCTGCTTGGTGCCCAGCAGGAACAGTGTATATTTAATGAGTGGCTTCAGCTTTGGCACTGAAAACCTGGATATTCCACCACTTACCAGGACACAGATCCCATCCAGTACTGTAGTAGTGATTTCAGACCCTGGGTTGAATGAAACCTTATCCCACAATTTTCAAACTCAGTTCTCAACAGCAGAAGGGTGAGAGGTTCAGAAGTAACACAGGAACAGGTCACCACTGAGATGTGAATAAAACAGAGCAAAATCGTGCTCTTTATTGCCTTTCATTACACCGAGACATCTACTGTAGTGTGGAAAACAAAATGAAAGACCTGGCAAATATGAAAGAGTAAAATACCTCCAGCTGCATGCAATAAGGCTTCAATAGCATGAAAGAGTCCTGAGGTCATTACAAACTACAGGTACAGGGCTCCATGGATTACTCCATTTACTTTCATGAGGGACACCAGAAAAAATGACACATACTCTGAATATGTGTAGACTTGGCAAATATGTTAATAGTTACAAACAAGATTCTGATCTTGTTTAAGAATCATTAGGAAGTCTTAGTGAAAAGCTAAGTAACTTATAATTTGCCCTAATACTTTAAACCTGCAAGCAAATGAGGGGGGGTTTTAATACCAAGCCATACCTTTTGGGAATACTCTTATCATGTATGTGCAAAAACCTCCCCAAAATGTTTAAATACATTAAAGGCCAGAATTTGTCTCAAGGTCAGTTGTACTTAAATTTAGTAGTTAAGTTTGTGTCTTCACTTTCTTTGGGTAACTGAAGGTTTTTATTGTTTCATTACAAAGAACTGCCCTAAGGATATCCATGTAAGAACTTTGTATGAAAATGGTAAATAAAAGCAGCATTTGTCACTGATTAGCCTGGACATCTGGAAGAAGGATAATAAAATCACAGTACAACTTTATAGTTGCAGAAATTTCTTGCACATCCCCAAGGCCTCTAAAATGGTATCAGAAAATTTACTCCAGAGAAGAGAGAATTATCTCTTAAACATGTGGGTTGCCAGTGGTCTGAAGAAGCTTGTAAGGGCAGTTGCTCTGTCCCTGGGCATGTCTCTAAAAAAACAGAAGGGTCTTGTAAACTGGTCCCACTATGTCAAAGATCTCTGTCTCTTAATAATCATAGCTAAAAATAGCTAGTTTTGATTGTTTCCTTCAGCTTTGATATCTCAGCTTTCTTTTGATGCCCCCAGTCTCTTCAGCCATACAGCCAACTTCTTCCCACATCTGAAGAAATTCAAAAGGAAACTAGCAAGCCACCATAGCACTGAGGTAGAACCACAATGAGACCTGGGGCAATAGCAACTCTGTGAATTTCACCCCTTGTTTTCTTTTGCTGCAGCATTTTTTGACTGTTGTGGCTTTTAGTAGTGGTTTCAAACTTACTGTTAAAAAAAGTTAAATTTTCTTTCTTTCCTCTTTTTTTTATTTTTTGGTAGCTTGAATTTAGATTAGTGTCTTGGCAGAGGAGGTAAGGCTTGAATCATTTTCATGCATCAGCACTGACAATATCTTTTTTGCTATTCATTTTTTGAGAAACATTAACATTCTTAGAAAAGACTAGCAGAGAGCAATAATGAAAACAATGTAGTATGTTGGAAATACCTGTAATGAATATACAGTATCTTGGTATTCCTTTTATCTGAAAATATTTGTTATGTAAGCATGTTAAAGAGTAAAATAACTATTTAAATCTTCATGATTCCTATCATAGTTGTATCTGAGCTATCACATGAAACATAATGCACCTCTACATTTGAGCTGGGAAGCTTCCTGAGCTGTTGGTAAGCTGTAGATCTGAGGAGCAGAGGGTCTAAATGGTCTGTCCAGGAGCAGAGAGATAGCCAGGGACAAAGGAGACAGCAGACTCACTAGCAGCAGTCCTCAGGGACCTTCTGGATACAGTTTTAAAACCAGCTTTAGATAACCCCAGGAGATGGGGCAAGATGGTAGAAAGCCTGCAACAAGACTCCTGGTGATCTGCCATTGATCTTCAGAGGGCCACCAGAGACCAGAAGTGGGGGAAGAGTTGGGAAAGGCAATTAACCTAAGTGGTCACAGATGTTCTCACTCCACATCTGCCCTCTGCAGAGTTCAGTGGTGTTGGTTTCTGTGGAAACAGAAACTGTGCTAAATGGAGCTGCTATCCCTGGCAGGATTTAATTTTCCTGAAGACGTATTCTACAGTAGCGCAACAAGCACTCCTTGATGCAGAAAGGTGCAGAGCTATCCTGCAGCAGTATTGCATATTCTGATCCAAGGAAGAACAGCTTTTGATCCAGGAACAACTGCGGGATTTGTTATGAGCTGATCCAATAAATGATTCTGTAAAAGGAAGGTCTCTAACTGTGGCAAAAACGCTATGTAATCCTCAGGGAGCATGGGGTCAGTTTGAAATCTTTCCTCTGCCCATTTTAAGGTGACCAAGGGAAGAAAGATTTGAGCTAAACTGACTGCAGAGTTTAAGCGTGCCTGTGTATGTCTCTCTGTGTATTTTTTTTACTTATTTAGGACTTATTTTTACTTATTTAATGCCTTATTTGGTTAAAATACCTTGTTGAGTGTACTAGGTTTCATTTTTTATTGAGTCACTCTACCACTTTAGAGGCTTAAAATGACTTGGGTTGTGTGGTACTTTTTTTCCCATCTTTCCCCTAGCCCCTCCTCCACATCCCCCCCAAAAAATGCATTCGCCTTGTTTTGTTTTCTGCTGACTGCACTGAACTGGCAGAATAGCCTTAATTGACGAAATGACAGGATAGAATAAAATGTTGGAAGGAAAAAACTGACACAGGCATTCCTGAACTTTTTAACAGTTCAACCACAATGGCCTGTTCAAATGAATTCATTACTTCCACAAGAGAAAGTAAATTTTATCCCTCCCAGAATTTGCATGAGGAACAAAATGGCCAACAGCTGCTGGCTGCCATGAGTTGTCCACATCTTACAGTGGACTGAAGGCTAAGCTGAAATCCACCCCACCTTCTCCAAGGTTATCAGGAGCAAAGGAAGGCCATCTGGGCCTCCTGTAACAGCTGCTGAGCCAGAGCTGGCAATAACCTTGACTGCAGTAGCTTCAGCCATGGATTTAACAGTGGATGGATTCTAGATTTAAAGATCCCAAGAGGGTGTAAAACAACCAGATGAGGATTATAGGCAGCCGGGTTCACTTTGAATTGACTAAATCTCTGCACAAAACCAGCACCCCCAAAGTCAGGTGCAGGGAGAGGGAAGGAAACCTTACTCTGAATTACCTGGCCACGCCTGAGGTGGGATAACTGACTACACGGGGTCTTAGTCTGCCACCAGAACCATGCCCTTGCAAAACCACATCATCTTGCTCTCCTACCTGGGAAAGGAGGGTGCCTGGAAACACGTAGGAGAACACAGCAAACAAGAAAAGAAGCACATTGTCAGATTCTACTTTTTAAGTTTGCCAGAGAAGTAAGAAACAATGTGAACCTGATTTCCAAAATGAGATAAAAATAAACCAAAGGGGTTATTTTTAGATGTACCAAGCTATCCAATAACAATTCATCTTTACAGCATGTACAGATAGGATCCAGATTCTGATTTTGGTTATATTTCTGGAAGTTTTCCATTGGCTTTAAAGATAATTAATAGTTTCACCAAAGTAATTTGATCAGATTTCAGCCATAGATCTATTGTTCCTTGATGTGATGCACTTACTGAATAGGTTTTAGGGGGAAAATAATGATAAAAAAATAAAAAGAAGCAACACACTGCTCTACCTCACAGTTTTATTGAGGTTTAAATGATTGTAAGTGTTTTGAGAATGAACAGTGGTCTATGTCTGCTAGGCATTCTTATGCATTATATAAATGCATAGTAATCAGGCATGCTATTCTCATCTTTGCCGACAGCATGATAATGACGTCTCTGCAGTGGGATGAAATGCAACACTATATTTAATAAAGGTTATGGATTTTGTTTCTGTTTCATGTTGTTAGGTGCTCTGCTGCTTCTGGTATCTAGGTCACTGTTCAAATCTGTCAGGGGTTAACTGTGGCCAGTCATTGCTATCTGGCCCTCTGCTCCTACAGGGAAAGTTGTTCCCCTCTGTAACTCATCAGCTTAGTTTAAAGTTAGCAAAAATGCTCTGTGACAGTGCCAGCACTTACAGGGATGGAAGAAAATGCCAGACTTTATTCCAGGATATTCATAACTCAGCTACACAGTGTTGTTGATAGTGATGTAAAATGAATTAAGGACATTTAGCTGAAACACTGAAGTCCAGAATCTTTTAGGAGTACTAAAAATCTAAGTAAAATATCTGAGAACAGGTTTAGTAAGCTAATGGTTTGCTTAAGAGAACAGTATCATTTTTCACATGGGTGTGATGTGGTTGCAATAAAGTACAGGACAGAAGATGTCACTGGGGTCCCAGAACACTTTCCAGTGTGGTTTGCAAGATGTCATGACAACAACAAAGTTTATTTCCATTGCAAAACTAAATACATACATACAGACATACATGCATACATATATATATATATATATATTCTTTAGTTTAGATTTGTGTCTCAAGCCTTACTTTTGCCACTGCTCCTGTATTGCCACTATTTACCCTGAAGAAGTGTACAGAAATCCACTGGAACAAATCTTAAAGTCTTCTGGTCAGTTTTTTATTGAGCTTTTACTAGAAAATAACTTGTGGTAGTTCAAATCCTGATGGATAAAAAACAGCTGAGCCCACACCCTTCCCTCTGATTTCCATAGCAGTTGTTGCTGAGTAAGAACTGGATGCATCTCCTGCTCCCGCTTCAGGACTGCTGACGTGAACAAGTGGGAGGAAGATCAAGCTCCAGCAAGGAGGGACTTCAGGAGCTGCTTCGTTCTTCTTTCACACGGATGGGAGTGTCACAGCTCCCTTTCCTGTCTAATCAGTCTCAACACAGCCTTGCACAACTCAGCCTGCTTTAAGCTTTTAACCAGGGTGTAGGAGTTCAGAAAAAAAAAACCACCTCCCTTCCCCCAAGAAAAATGTAATTGCAAAGATTTGTTTTGATGTAGCATGTACAGTAAACTTGGATCACTGAAAGGGAGCCACACATTTGTGCGAGTATTTTTTCTTTCCCTCATTTTCATTCCTAGTTAGTTATTCATTTTATTTACCTCCTAGAGAAAACGCACTAGAGACTGGATCTGACTTCCAGTGACGCTCGTGGTGGAGCTGCAAGGACCATAATCCCCAGGGCTGTAAGACAGCTCCTCTCTGGTGACCTCGCTGGGGCTATCCCAGTATATACCAGCAGACAAGCTGGTCCCCATCATCATTAATGCAGACAATGACTCATCTTGTGTGCCAAAGCAAATGTTAATGCTTAATAATTATATCAAAATAGTGCATGGTGATAGATTCCACTCTCATTGTAATTGTGCTATTAATTACAAGTGCTAGTTACTCTTTGTAAGACTGTTTGTAAGACTCATTTGTTTCAGTATTCTGAGAGAAATCACGATGTTAGTGAATGTAAGGCTTCATACAAAAGCCTTGATCTGTGCCAAAAGCAGTGCATATATGTGCAATTTCAGTGTAAAGATCATGGTGCTTGTAAGCTCTCTAGACCTCTGGTGAAGCCTACACAGAAGTTTCAAATTTATTCTTCCATTAATAAGCTCAGAATATGGATCTTGGTTATTATTATTGCCAGTACATAACATGCTGAGATGTGGAGGACAAATGGCAGAGCAGACTAAAATTCAAATTAAGCAATAAATGAGCATAGTAAATAGCAGGGTCAGAATGGAATATCAATAAAATATTGTTCCATTTAGGGAAGGTGATCCAACAAAATTAACTAATATTTAACAATCATATGCTCACTGTAATTTGTTGTAACAGCAATAAGAAAATCATTAATGAATGACTACAGAAATATACAGGTTGGGACACTTAATATACATCTAAACCAATGGCATCAATGAAAATGGGACAAGACAAAAAGACAGGCTGTGAATTGAGGCTGTTCAGCCTGGAGAAGAGAAGGCTCTGAGGATACCTTAGAGCACCTTCCAGTACCTAAAGGGAGTCTGCTAGAAAGTTGAAGAGCGACTTTTCACAAGGGTGTGTAGTGATGGGACAAGGGGGAATGTATTCAAACTAACAGAGAGTAGGTTTAGATGATATTAGGAAGAAATTCTTGACTGTGAGGGTCTTGGGTCCTGGCAAGGTAGCTTGGATGGGACTCTGAGGAGCCTGGTCTAGTGGAAGGTGTCCCTGCCCACGACAGAGGGGTTGGAATGAGATGATCTTTAAGGTCCCTTCCAACCTAAACCATTCTATGATTCTTTGATAGTTCTATCTCTGTTACTTATAAAACCTGTTTTACTGTGGCACCTGTACATCTTTCTCGTTACAGTCCTCATATCACCTGCAACTGGGAAGCTTTGGAGCAGGCCCTCAGCAGCTGGCATCTCTGGGAGGGTGACAGGCTTCCAGGGATGGCACAGCCAGCATAGGTTGTCCTAGCCTGAGAACCTGAGCCCTACCTGCTGATGGCACAGCTGCTGGCATCACCACCTAGCAGTAGCTCTCCAAGCCTTCCCTATCCCATCCCATCCTTCTCTTCACCCTTGATCTTGGTTTCCTGCAGCTCTTGGTTTCTTGCAGCATGACTGTGCCACTGTGTCAATCTTCTTTTCCCTCTATTCCCAGCAGCCTGTGAGACACAGGAGAGAAGGCTGGGACTACTGTTTCTCAGAAAAAAAAGAGAGAGCTGTTGCTTTTGGGAGAGGGAAAAAAAGTAAATTATTACTCTTCCTATCTCCATCTCTATTTCATGTATCTTACCCATCTTCCTCCCTTCAGACTTGTTCAGTGTAACTACAAAATTCACTTTTACCCATCTATTTTGGGATTCTTGGGGAATCTTATGCCCTTCATACTAATGGCAGCAGAAGCATGGAAGAATAAACCAGTCTATCTAGAAAGTCTGCAGCTGGAAGAGACCCCCCCCAAAGTTAATCTTCTCACATGCAGTATGTTACCCTGGCTGATTTCTTTATGTGGAATGATATTTTTTATGTGTTAATACATGTTTCCCTCCTTTTTCTCATATTTTTGGGTCTTCTGAATTCAATAATAATGCAGTTTTGCTTCCTCTGACAATGCTGATAAACAGAATTTCCCTTTCAAGGTAAAGTTAGCAAGAAAGTTTTGCAAATATTTGTGGAAGTGTTCACCTAGTTCACAAGGTGCATGAATTAACCATGCTGAAATCTTCCTATGCATTGGAGAGCTGCACAGACAGGGGTCAGAAACGGTGCCATCCAGAAAACCAGGCCAAGCTTTAGGCAGCTGGGCTAAGCAGTTGTCCTAATGCATAGTTCATGAACAAGCCATTGGCTGCAATATGTTGGTGTTGGTCACATATCAAATAATAATGAGCGCTGAAGAGTAGATTCTGCAAATGAACGAATGGGGCTGACTCTCTCACCTTGGTGTGGGGAATGTGTCTTGAGGCCCATGTTTATGGAGCTACAAATTTGTTCTTTGATCTCTTCCCAATAATAAGGCTAAAGGAATGCAATTTTTGTTGTTAATATTTTGCTTAACGTTAGTCTAGGGAAAGGTCGTTAATATTCTGTAGCTATCTCATCAGTCTCAAGGGACATGTCATATACATTAAAGGAGACATATCAATAATTAACATAAACCCCTTCTAATCCTAAAGTCAAATATTAACATCCTCCCTTACTTTTTTCTCTTTTTTCTTTTCTTCTTATTTTTCTTTTCTTTTCTTTTTTTTTTTTTCTTTGGCTTCTGGCAAATTCCTAAAGAACCCAAGGCTGAGAGTGGTAGAATTTTGCCCAGAGATGATGAAAATAATGAGACAGCCATGTGCCTGCCTGCCTGTGGCAGATTTCAGGCATGTAAGTCTGCAGTAATATCAAAAATTAAGTATGCAGAGAAGTGCTTTATAATGTGTCATAATCTTGCAGTTAGCTCTAATCAAGAGAAGCTTCGATACCTATAAAACAATAAATTTTGGGGACAAAAAGTATTATTTTCTGGATTCCAGCTGCTTCTTACTAAAAGTATATTAAAAACTAAATTGCTAAAAAATAATACTTTTAAATATGCACATTTCATTCTTTTCAAAATTAAATCTAGTTAGATGTTTCTAAAACTGACTTATGAACTTGTACATAAATTCTTGTATTAAAAGCTCCATTTTCATCTTGTAGCATTAGCATTTACAGCGTTTAAAAAGGTGTGATAGTGCCACATGCTCAAAGCAATTCCAAATTCCAATTAAAGAGTAACATCATGTTAAACAGCTATAAAGTTAAATATATGTGCATATTTTATTAAGTATAGGCATAAAGGTTTTTTTCAAATGTCTATGTACATCTGAAAATGGTGTCTATCCCTACATATGTTTATACCTCTATCCATAATAAACTGCAGACCCATAGATTCATTAGGTAGAGGCATAGAGAGAGCTCAGATACATTCCCAAGGCATCTTCAATCACTGCCTTCTTTGTAATTGGGAAAGAACTTGATCTTTCATAACAATGAAGTAATTGTTTGTTTCTCCTTGCCATTTTCTTGCAAGAATTAAACATTTTGGGTTACTTATTACCATGAGATAATTCCTGCCATTCTGCTGAAGGCTCAAGCAAGGCTAAGTGTTTCCTAATTCCCAGAAGGCATGTGTTATCTCATGGTAGCACACACACACACATTGCACTGTGACATTTCTCCTTGATACAGGTAAATGGACCATACAGTATCCAGGATACAGCTTTTTGCTTCCATTAAAATCTCACTTGTATTTTCCTGCTTGCGAAACACTTTGTCAAGCTGTATAATACAGAATATAAATTTCACTGACCTCTTTTACCACTGTGATTTTAATAAAATACAAAGAAAGGCTGAACAGAAACATCTAGCTGCTAAAACCTACAGGACTGGCATTTAGGTGCAAGTTTCTGTCTCTGCTCTTGTCTGTGCTCTCGTGGGAAAGGATATTAATAATCTTATGTTCCTAATGGCCAACAGTCTGTGGATAGCTGTCTTAGAATATATTGTGAATAAAATGGAGATGTTATTGTTTAGTGTTTACAGGATGTTGCTGTTGAGGCCTGACTGTAACAAGGTTTCCTAACTTCAGTCAGCAATCTAGGTGAGGAGCCTTCTGCAAGTCTTCTTCTCCCTGGCTGCTTGCATTTCTCAACATTCTCAGTCAGGAGAGCATCCAGGATGCATCCCAAATTTTAGACTGTTCCTTGTGCTGTCAGTTCTTCAGTTAGTCACTTAGAGGGATGGACAAGTCTGTGCAGGGGACAGCCACCTCATGCCACCTCAACCACCCTCAGGGCCAGCTCTGTCTTATTTTTCCACACATTGGATGCTCTGAGGCAGATAATCTCCATGCTGCTAATGTCTGCTCAGGGGAGATATAAAAACTCCCTTGTACAGGAGGCAGGGGAAGGAAATAGAGCAAGGCAAGCCACCAAATCAGATATTAGTTTCTGATTGCAGCATATTTTTCTCCTTTTCCCATGGCAGAGTGTCATCATGCCACTCTCAGCTCTCTGAGTTTGAAGTCCACTGAGATCAATATCCAACGAATGCGGCCATGAGAGGACACATTCATGATAGCAAAGGGAGGGGACAGTGGAAACAGCCTATTAACTACTGCACTTGGGGATTTGCCTCCAGAAACTGAGGTCCTTCCAGGCTCCCTCTGGAAAGGAATTTGCAGCCACTGGGCACATACTCTTTCTGTCAATAATTTATTGTATATTGCCAGTGAGGCAATGCAGCCCTTTCTTCATGTACCTTGTCAGATAAAGCCACACATGGCATATTGTAAATGTGATCTTTAAACCCCAAGTTCTTCTGTGTTACAGAATCACCAACAGAGGAATCTTTCTTCTGTTGTACAGGGACCTGGATATGGGAAAATTTTCTATGGGGAGCTCCCATATGCCATAAATAACTACCATATGCCATAAAATGATAATGAACCTGGTTATCTTCTAAACAGAGTAATAAATAATATTTTCCGTTTTGTTAGTAGTAGTTCACCTGTTTAGATCAGGACATTAACAGGAAAAATTTTAGCAATAGCTTTTCATGCTTCAAATGCTTTCCTTCAAGAGAAAGGGGAAAAAAAATCCTGGACTGGAGAGACACACTGACTGGAACATAGCTGCAGTAGCTAGACCAACATGAAAAACAGATTTTTTGGGGGCTTGGTTTTCTTTTTTCACAAAAATTGTCTGTGGGACTAGCTCCCCTGCAGATGTATTTCTGAGGATGACAGTTTCTGCTTTGCATCTGTTACATACAGAGCTGAACATGAGCTCTGCAGTTTGAAACTGGATTTCCAGTTCATCAGAGTTCAAGGAACACTTGGGATTCTTTTGGCTTGGTTACATAGCTCATTACATGGGGGAAAATCCTAGCTGTCTTGAAGTCAATGGCACAAGCCCCACTGGTTTCAGAGGGGTAAGAATGTCACCCCTTGTATTCTAGAGGTCACCTGCAGAAAAAAACACCCCACAACAGCTCTGATTCTGACCATACAGTAATTTTATCCTCTTTATTCATGCGCATGCTTGTCATGTTTTTAGTCTACTGCATCTATCCATTTCCCTCACTAAATATTTATAAATGTTTCCCTGCTTGTCTTTCTGGAGTTTTGTGATCTTGCCAAGGGGTGTGATCTTCAAATCTAAGAGACAGAAAGACCCCTAGGAAGTGCATAAGCATAAAATACTGATAGCTTTCTGGCGCTTCAATTCCAGTTCCCAATGGGATAAAAAAACAGATTCCATTTATTTTAATTGTTTCTACATCAGTTCTTTTCAGTGCCTGAGAAGTACTGGACATCATCAGATGAGATATGCCAAAAGTGTTTGTCAGAACAAATTGGCAATAATCTTCTGTTTAGCTATAATATTTTTTTATTATTTTTTTTTATAATCGGGACATCTTCCTCAAATATTCCTAGCCATATATGGTATGAATTTTTTGCCTTTATTCAGTAATTTCCTTTTCAATTTCTCTCTCTTTTTTTTTTTTTTTTTAAAGGGCAGCCTATACTGGGAAAACATAAGAAATTTCTAGAGTGATCCAGTGTCTTGCATTCATATCTGATAAGCTGATGGCTCTGTGAGCCTGAGACACTGGAAGAACATCATCACATTTATAGGGTTTTAACGATAGCTCCTATAGTTACTCCAAACACAGTATGTTACAGCAATATTTTGCACTGAGTGGAGAGCCCTGCCAAGGCTCCTCGGTGTGCTTTCTCACAGCTGTGCTGCTGTCAGCCCGGAGACAATGCCTGCAGTGAGGAGCTCAGCATTCCCGCAGATGCTCAGCTGACTCGAGGCTGGACCTCAGCCAAAAGGTTCCTGAGCCCTGAGCCATTTCCTTGGGCTATGTTCTAATGTATGTTGCCTGTACATTCACACAGCTCTTTCTAATGGGAGGATGACTTGCAGGAGAGCTGCTGGGCTGGCTCACAGTCCCCTCGGGAAGCACATAAGGCAGAGACATCCCCTCTGCAGAACTAACACTGTATTATTTTCTGTGACAGCTGTGAGCTCACACACAGATATTGTCTTTAGTTACTTTGTTTGCCAAAACACCATCAAACTGTGTGGCATTTAAATACACCAACCATGCTGGTTTATAGTACCCTCCTTGTTGACCGCTGTGTTGATGTAGCTATGACCTTGTCTGGTGGGATGGTGTGGTATTTTGGGAAGAGAGTCCCTCTTGTGATGCTGTGCCACTTCATTCTGCATCTGGTGGTTTCTCTGGCAGCACACCTTGGGATGGCGGCCATGAAGTAAAGGGGGCTTGGAAATCAGCGTCTCTGCTTCTTCCTGGGGTATTGATGATGATGAGGAGGAGGAGAAAACTGAGCGAGTACTTCAGCAGAACATTTATCTGTCACAGCTCTGCTCAGCACAGCAGCACTTTGGGTGCAGCAGGAAACTGATGCCATCCCAGGGCCACCAACCTCTATTGCCAGAGGTTCCAGTCCTGTTTGCATCAGCAAACACACAGAGCTTCTCTCCAGATCCAGTTTTGCAATGACTGTTCAGCTGTGGAGGTTGCTGTGCTGCAGGCATTTTTGATTTCTGCGACACTGCTGTATCACTTAATACGACACAGCAATGCAAAGGGTTTATTAGTTGCACTGCATTTCAAACAGTTTAGAAAAGGTCCCTTCTGACAAACTGGCTTTCTCAGGTATCTGTACCAGCTGACACATTAATGCTTTGATTACTTATAATAACATAAAAAATTAGATGACCACGCAAAATTAAGTCACATGCCCCAGGTCACAGGTTCCTGCTTTGGTGCAGAGGTAATTTATGCAAACCCTAATTCCCTTCATGCCCTTCATGCAAGGACATCACCAGTGAGAACAGTTATTGTGAGTGGATTTTGACACATGTCAGTTCAGTGCTTCATACCATTATAGAAAAGAACACCTTCACTGATGCTTCTCTGCTTTCTAAAACCTTTCATCATGTTGGTGGTACAGAAGAAAATTGTCATCTAATTCTGAACTATGGATCTGCAGAGTGCTATGAATATTCTCCAGAACAGCTGAACTCAGTAGCAATGCCTGTGTAAAAGCTGATGGTTCTTAGCATGGTGAGTTTTTCATGCTGTCTGATGGCTTTTGCACATTTGTGAGTGTATGAGAAAGATGCTGAAGGACTGTGGGGATCAGAAGGTCAAGAGATCCTCTGGACATGTGTAAGCCAAAGAGGATATGCTGGCAGGCTGCCTCGTGTGGTCAGGGAAACAGGATCAGGGAGGCATTATGTTCCCATTTAGAGACCAGAAAATAGTTGGAGGGAAGGAATGTCGTGAAACCAAGAATATGTGTTAGCATTTACTCACACTTGGAGTTAACAGCATGGAAGGATATTATGTTTTCAAAAGGTGGTACTCCAATGAAATTTGGCAGCTGAGTGGCATCAGAATAAGTTTATTTTGTGATAAGCAATAACAGAAAATAAATGCAAAAACAGAGGTATCAGATTTTTTCTTGAATAGCAAGCCCCTAGTGAACTGACCTTTTGGTAATGAGGCAGGTAAGTAACAAGGCAAGCAGACTGGAAGTTAATTGGGTATAAATCAGGACCTCCACTGGAAAAGCGCTAGGGTTCTGCAAAGCACACGCCACAACTTAAGAATGACCAGTGTAAGTAACACCTTTGTTGGTGGTGGGATTGTGCACTCCATGCTGTGGGGTGGCCCTCCAGCCACCCCAAATTTGTAACTTCTCCAGAGTGCAGCGCTCTGGGGTGCAGTCATTAGAGCCAATCACAAAGGAAGTTAATCCATGACATTCCTCCCTGCAATGCCTGTGTCAGGGCTCTTTCCAGGGCAATGAGCTCCATTTCAGTCCTCTGAGGATTCTCCAGGAAATGCTTTAGGGCCTTCTCTTGGATTAGCTCCAGTAGTTGCTGGAACAGATCTCTCTCTTGCTCCTTTTTCTCTTTGAACTACATGGTGGTCATTCTGTCTGTATGCACTACTTACTCTTCAGGGGAGTTATGGCATCAGAAAGCCTAAAACAAATTTTAGAAAAGAGGAAAGGGTTTAAAGTTACACTTTCTTAAAATCAATCCTCATGCTAAATTAAACAAAACTGCTCCCTTAACACTGCCCCATTTCAGTTCATGCTCTGGAGTCTAGGCAAGGCAGCAGAGTGCAATCCAAATTGCTTTTGCTCGCTGTCAGCCTTCATGTAGCAATCATGAATGCTCTGGAGCATGGCAAGATGGGGAAATTAGCTGGAGGAGGTGGGGGGCTGTGGTGGCACATATAAAGAGTGCACATCAATTAGGAGGTTGGCAATCCCACTGTACCCCCAGTTCAGTTTGCACAGGAGGTTTTTACAGCCTCGGGGATCAGAAAGAGCTTTGTAAGAGTCCTGTGCAAGAGAAAGGACTTTGTCACAATAGTGGCCCAGTGGGTTCTTCAGTATTCCTCTCTGTGCTGGGTTCTTGTGCAATTTTCAGCCCTGCTGGTTTGTGCAGCACTGGCTGCTCTCATAAATCTCCTGACTGAGTCCTAATACATACACAAGATCAAAGGAGCTTGCAGAGGGGTTTCTGCTGTTTGCTTGGTTGTCTTCAGTGCCTGTGTTGCAGCCTTGGGCACTTTGCAAGTACACCTGGAACATTCAGAGCCTCTGCCTGCAATACCTGCAATAAGGTGGTCCAGCTGGTCTTCTGCTAATTAAGTCACTTGGAGCTCTCCAGCTTTGCCTTGGTAGGGGGTCTGTGTGGTGTGTTTGTTATTCCCTATTTGTCTTAAAAATGTTCTCTAAAGGTGTCTGCATTCTGGTGTTTCTTCTGGGAGAGACTACAAAGACTGTAGGAGTGCCAGTGAAACTTCATCTCTCAGAAAAACCACAGAGTGCAGGTAGCAACTCCTTAAAATTTTGAGTAGTTAACAAGTTCACACATAATATTCCAGCCTGGGGTCTGCATAGACCCCAAACTTGCTGGCTCCTAGTCTAAGCCTAGCCTGGGAAACTTGGCAAGTCCCAGCAGTAAACTCAGCTTGCCAGCACTTGCCCAGCCCAGAGCTGCATGGCATAAAGTGGCAGTGGCCCTGGCCTGTACTTGAGCCCTCAAGCTGCAACAACAGCTGTAGGAAGCAGAGATATGGAGAATATGGTTCTAAGTACTGAAATTCTGCAAGACCATTAAGATTTCCTTTCTTTTGCAAAGTTATTTCTGACAGTAACCTTCTTAGAAACCTTGCATGCTACATCTGCTTGCTACTCTACTGGTTTTCATTTTACATCTGAAAATTGATTTCAAATTCAAAGACATCATGACACAATTGAGCTTTGCTCCTCAGTACCATTGCAACCTAAGAAATGAAAACCAATATAAGCTGTCACTGATAGAGGTGAGCAACAGATCAGTCTTTTAAATACACCACTGGCTGACTTCACATTCCAGAGAGTCCACACAGATCGTTCCCTGGATAGTGTGGTGAATCATTTGCCCATCCCAATGTTTTGTTAGAACAACAACTCTACCAGTCATCTGATTTGTCAGACAACTGGATGATGTCAGATTTCTCCTCTGTGTCTCACTTTGTGCCCCCAAGGCTGAGAAAATGGATTGATTTTAAATGGGACCTATCGTGCCAAATTTCCTAAGAACTTCAAATGAATACTCTCATTCAGTCATGACAAATGCCTTCTCAGATTCCAAGAACACGTCCACGGTCTGCATGCTCCTCTTTGGGTTGAATAACAAAGAACCTCCACTCATAAAGGGATCTTTCAAGAAACTTCTTGTAAATCAATCACTGACAACTGCACAGTCAGTCTTTGGTCTTGTCAGTTTTTAATTAAAAAGTTGCACCAACAAGTGATGACAGACACAAGCAGCACAGCCTTCTTCAGAAAGTCCAAATATGCCTAAAGGTGAGCACGCAGGACAGGTTACTGTGCTCCTCATGGAATAACAGCTGAAAATTACCTGCCACATAGAAACAAAAACAAACTTTAAGAGATAGATTTCTGATTTGTGTATACCCAAAATTTGCTCTCTAACATTTTGTCCTAATCCAGGGCTGGACATAGCCCCAGAATAAAGAAGGTGACTGGGTTTGCCCTGGCATCCTCTGATGACAAGACATCATTCACCCACCAGTGGTACCTTACAAGGAGTCAGGAAATGATAGCTCTGTGCTTCCATCCACACATTCTCCTAAAAAGCACTTGGCTGTTTGGATTTTAGATGAATTAATGTGCTGGAAGAAGGAAATTTTTGTTCCAAAGCTATCCAGTACTGAGTGTCTTTCCCCTCACTTCACCACCTCCTGGTGATTGTAACCAGCGCCTGAGACATATTGACACACATCCTTACAGGATGCCAGCAGATGTTCATGCAAAAGTAGTGAAGAGCCAGAACAAACAATCCAGATGATACGAGGTGAAAGGAAAGCAAGGCAATGTTTTTTAGGGAGAATTTTAGCACTCAGGACGATTTTCAACATCATAGAGAGGGCAAGAGAGAGAAAAACAACAACTCAGTTTAAAAGTATTTCTTCCAAGGCAGATAACCTTAAAAATACAGAGAAGAAACCTGCTGGTTTGGGGCTTGTGAAATCTGTTCATAGATTTTTATGTCACCTTTGTAGTCTTCTGCTTGGTCAGGAAGCAGAGATTAAGAAAATTGGACCTGATTTACAAGAGAACTTGAGGCTCATTTGGAGCCTTCTTTATCTTTGACCCCAAACATGAAAGTTTGCATTTTTATCATTCAGTCAGTCAACTGTGGATTGCCTAAGATATAGGGACTTACTGAGGATTTGTAGAAGTCTTTTCAAAAGACTTTTGTTTCTGCACTATCAAGTAATTCTGGCTGCAACTTCAGATTTCCCCACTGCTTTTGTTTTTGTTTTATGTAGCATGGCCTGGGAATAAAGTCACAGAGAGAGTACAGCAATAGCAAAATCGGATCATTTCTCTTAACTTTGTCTGAGCACATTACATAGGTTTTCATTTCTCACTTTTTATGCTATTTCATCTGCATTTCTAGTTAGGGCTCATTTCTGCCTATTGGCCCAGCAGTATTGACCACTGAAGTTATATGGAATTTTATTCTCTGGGCCCTGTTTTCCTTGCATTCTGAGTAAACAAGGCAGATTGTGGGTAAAACATCGTCCCCTCCTTGCAATGAATTATTTTTCCCCTCTTTAAAGAGCTAGTACCTTCCCATACATTCTTTTTCTGAAGTTTGCATTACTGCTTAAAAAACCCAAAAGAAATGCTTTGGCTTGACCTGTAGCTTCTAGACTTTTCTGTAATTTTTATAATTAAGAGTAAAGGATGGTACTGTGGTTAAGCTATTGTATTTGGACTCAAAATGTAGGGAAGCAATCCCCTAAAAGTTATTCCAGTCCTCCTTTGGCAGGGAGCTAAAGGTCTTGTTTTCAAAACTGGCTCCTGATTTTTGTTTTGTTTGGTTTTGTTTGTCCAGTTGGAGGCCTTTAATGCCACCAGCTCAATGAGAAATCTGTGGGACCTGCAGTTTTTGCCATGTGTTAATCAAGGTCAAGGTGCTCCCAGAACAACTGGGAGGTGCATATTCCCAAATTAGAAGCCATGCTTGAAAGTCAGGTTTTTAATCTCTTGTGATAACTCAGAATACCTACTTTAGGTGGCAGGGGACTTAACTGGCTCTGTAAGGAGCCTAAGGCTCCTATCTGCCAAGCCAAAAGCTTAAAGGTTGGCAGAGTGAATATGTAATCCCCTGTGAATTGGGATGTTGTCCCATCACACCAGGCCACTGTGAGGCTTTGGAAGTGCTCAGAGACTCTCTGGTCTCCATCAAAGACAATATATGGAATAAACAGAGCAGGGCACTGATGAGCCTTCAGTAGTGCTGACTGCAGGCACAGAGCTATCAACTTCCCACTCCCCCAAAAAGTCTCTTCAGTAAGGTCCTGTTTAAATATATCCAGAAATCACACCAGCATCTATTTCTTTGTAGCAGGAATAAGGAATGATGGTGGGTAGCCAAGCAGAAGGTTAATATATTAATAATAGGAGCCTGATTCTCTTCTTTTTTTTTATGCTCATTTAAACCAAGAGCATCTCTTCTAAAACTGATGGATTTGCCTCTGTGAAATTCCTTCAGTGGAAATGAAAAATGGGCTCTGACTGAGACTCCTCAGTTTCAGGTGCTGTTAGGTAGGCAATACATACTGACAGCAAGAAAGAGCTTAAATTCATTTTAATCCTCTTAATCACTTATTATATATTCTAGTGAGTTTGATGTCACTTCGGGATATTATCCAAGACTAATAATAACTATGATACCATCACATGAAGGCTGGCTTTTACCCTTACCAGAGCCCAGCACAGCAGCATGGAGAAAAGAAAGGACAGAGGAGACAGAGACCCTTAGCTTTCCCCTTTCCATGCTCTGCACAGGCACTCAAGAAAAAACTCACTGTCTTCTGCAACACAAGCATGCTTTGGATGATGGACAAAGAAAAGAATAATGGCAACACCAGCAGCTATAACTCTGCCAAATCCCATCCTGATGTGGGATTTACAAAGGTTATCATGGACTGGGGAATAATTTCAAAGGACTTCTTTATTGCTATGGCCTGAGGCCAGGGGAATAAACCTTCTGAAGCAGAGGAGGATTCCCTTTACCTCAGGCTATTTGTTCGAACTGTGAGCACAGTACAGAATTGGATTTACTAGTCTGTCCCTTCCAGAGGATCCCCAAAGTCTCTTCTTACAGCACCTAAAGAAAATCAGCTGCTTCTGGAGATGAAAGAATTAGACTCGAATTTGCCACTACCCAAAGCACATTGTGTTAACACTGTAAAGGGAAAAGGATGGGCCAATGTCAGAGGGAATTTGTGCTCCTTTAGGAGCTGCACCAGGATAGACAAGCCAGGAACTGATTTTCAAAGCTTCATGTGAAACTCTGAGACAAGACTAGAGAGATCTTTTTTTAAGAACTTAAGAGATAAACTGAGAAGTTAAAAAGGGGATTTTATTTTGTTTCTCTGAAATCTCTGGTCTGAGGCAGACACCCCATCCACTCTTTTGAAAGTCCCAGCCTTCCTTTTTAAAAATTATTTCTATTTTTTTGGCAGATGGTTATTACTTTCCCTAAATCAGACATCATCTCAAGATCAGGCAGGAGAGTTAAACTTTCTTCTGCCTAAAATGAAGTTATGGGTGCTCCAGAGTATGTGCAGTTGTATTGAGGCAACAAATGGTAAATTCCTCAGGATGGTGTTCCATATGGGGACACTACCAGTGCCATCAGGACCTCTTCAGGGGGTCCAGCCTCAATAGTGCCACTATTCCTTTTTTCTCTCCATTCCCTCATTTCATTAAATGCTGGAGACTTCTGGATCCCCAAGGCTGGTAGAACTCAGTACATGCCTTTTTTGGTTTCTAATGGAGATGTTCAAAGCTTGTACAATCTTTGTGTCCCAGGTAGGTTGACAGAGTTGTGTTTGCAAGTGAAAGAAGGACAGAAACTTTCTTTGCTGTTTTTAGTCACTAGGCTATGGCACAATCACCCTGTTTTGATTGTGCCCTATAGTGTGACAGAGGTGCTCACTGATTGCTGTGAAATCAGTGATTTACTGTGGAATACACTGAAGCCCCATTTTTTTCTCCCCCTTTATTAATTTTCCCAGCCTCTTCTTTCCACAACAATCAGAGCTGACACTATTCCTTGCCTAAAGAGAAATCCCCAGCCAGTCATGAAGCAGACAGAGACCTGGGAGTGGCCACATGCTGCTGTCAGCTTTAGTGCACATCCTTTTCACTGCCATTAAAGCTTGGGGTCACGTGGAGCTGATCATCACAGACTGAGGGCAGGGTATGAACGTGCATGTGCAATCACAGGATTTATCCCTCCATCATTGGGAACACAAAGCCCATCCCTAGGCCATTATTCATTCAACGTCCTGCCTTTGGATCAGTTAATTAGGACCTACTTTTGGATGATTGTGAGTAAATCTAAACTCCAGGTAAATTCAAGGAAGCTAAGACCAAGGTTTCCAAGCACTGAGCACAAAAGAACAACAAGAAAACCTACCCCATAACAGATTTCATTGCTTGGTTGTGTCCTTGCTCAGAAGTGATCCTCAGAGCAGGTTTTCTTCTTGTCATATGGTAAGACCAATGCTGAAGAAGGTTTTTGCTGCAGATTCCACCCTGAGAAGCTCCTTCCTGGAATCACTCCTGAAAATGAATTTACAGCTTCAAGACTACACCTGCACAGGAGATGCCTGTGGCAGTCAGTAGGGAATGTGCCTAATTAAATACAAACAGATTTTCAAAGATTGCTTCATCCAAGAAGCGAAAGCTAAATAATTATATGGAACAAGATGATTACCTGGAACAAGATGATAAAACTCCTAATGTTCCTGTTTATGATATGACTGTGAAGCTTCTCTGTTAAAACTGGGATGCAATGCATTATAGTTTATTGTCTAATAATACAAGAAGTAGTGCTGCCAGTATTCTGTGTGAATTGTGCTTTTCTTCCAAATAAAATTCCACCTGGAACCGACCCATCCAAGTAACTCCCACAATTTTCCCTGGTTTATCCTCACCTGGGAGGAAGGAAGGCTTAGGAAGGGAGAATTATGCTTTTGCATCATATATGAAATACATCTGGGAACTTTAGTAGATGTTGAAGGAATGGCCACATCTTTACAGGAAGGAAAAAACCCCAAAGCACATTTCTACGTAATGGCAAATTGCAGTGAGAGGGTAGACCTGTGACCCTGTGCCCCCTCTTTTGTGTGATGAGAATGTGCTGATGCCATGGCCACAGCTACCCCTCTCTCCTGGATTTTGCAATAAAAAGGAGAGCTTTGCCACTGTGTGTGCCTGGTCAAAAGCTACGGGAGATGTTTTGTTCCCTGTCAGCCGGCGGTGTGATTGCAGGGTGTGCCCAGCCCATTCATCCAGCTACTACACAACCAAACCCAGCAACTGAGATATTGATATTCATGATGATTTAACTCTTCTGACCTCTCTCTGGCTGGGTTCCAAGCTCTGTGGAGTCTCTGCTCTGCTCTCCACCCTGCCTCTATGCATTTTTATTTATATCCACTTTTTTTCCTACCTATCTCTATTTCTTTTAAATAAACTTGGAATTCTGGAGAATAAATTAGCAGTTCATGAGAGGTGCCAGTGTGTTGTAGCATGAGTATAGCTCAGTACAAGTGCTGTCTAAACTCAACCTCAGTACTCACCATATTTCACCAATGACCCCTTTACAAGACATTAAATTACTGCTCGTCTCAAAAGCAACCCTTCCTCCTTCTTTACTCTCTCTCACATCTTCCCTAAAGACATTTATAATTACCTCTGCAGCTTGGCTTCAAAAATTTGTAAGTGTTTTGGCATCTGCTGCTGTAAGTGGTCTTCATGCTGCAGCTCCACACCCCTGTGAAACTCTCCTGAAATGAATCTTGACAATGGGGACCAGCTCCACTGGGGTTTAATGCACCACTTAGTTCTTTGAAATTTTTTAAATTTCTATTAGAGTGTTCACATCTTTACACCTAAGCATGACTAGAAAAGTCTTCTTGGGTCAGGACTTGTGGTTTGACCTGGGATGGTATCTCAGAATTGGCACCTGTGTTTCTATATGGCCTTTCCTACAGGCAGAGATCCTGGAGTCTCTGCATTATAGGGCTGAGCAGCCCATGTCAAGTTAAAAAAACCCCAAACTTTGATTAATAACATCTCTGTTTTAGTTGATGTTTGTTTTTAACCATTTGTGCAATACCTCAAGCCAATTGGCAGGATTAATTGGTTTACAATACCATATTAATTAATATTACAAAATCATTTTGAAGGAAGAAAGAGCTAATTAACTACAAAGCATTAATACAGCAACTGGGAGAGAACCCAAGGGAAAAAGTCTACAGTGTAATTAATACAGAATACATTTTTTTCTTCCTGCCCTACAATCTCCCCATAGTCCCAGGCACTAATGACTTTCACTTGGCTTTCTGAAAGGTTTTCTGCTCTCCATCAACCTACCCCATGCTTAAAAATATCCAGAGGTAATTTGTATTTTTTTTTCTTCCTTGACCTTTTCTTTCTGGCCATTCCCTTGATGCAAGGTATGAACTCAACCCTTGCTCCTGTGAAGTGCTTGTGAGGCAGGTTCTCTCTGATATGGAACGGCCGTGCTGGTTAAAATCCAGTCTCCAGCAGTCGGTAACACAGGCACGGCAGGAGAACAGGGCAAGCCACAGCAACCCTTTCCATTCTATACTTTCCCTTCCTACTGCTCATCCCACATTTTTCCTGTGAATGTCAGATGACTCACTGATTTTTTTACAGCCTTTTTAAAAAATCTAGTTGGCAGTCAATCTGCTTCAAGCCATACTACATTTTATTTGTTTGCTGTTCTCTAGTAACCATCCTCAAAAAAAAAAAAAGCTAAACAAAACTACAAATTATAGACAATTAAGGTGGAAAAAAATTGACAAATATGTGCTTGTTTTTGTAAAATTCCAACTGAAAGCATACTGCTCTGCTTTTTGTGCTTGGATTTCAACCACTTGCACAGAAATGCTTGTGAAGGTGCCCCCAAGTGAGGAGTTGGGCAAGGGCACATGAAGAATTGTCAGAATAAACACATATAGTGAAAATAGCTACATTCTCGCTGTAAAAATATCTCCCTGCTAGAGTTTGGGCTGAGTTAACTGATGGCATCCAGGAAATAAATGTTTACAAATGTCTGAACCATAATTTATAAACATGTGATAGCAGCTTCAGTGAACTAGCCTAAATCCTAAAACCTTTGTCCCTATGAAAATGCTTGAACTACTTTGGTAAAGCTGAAAGAGTAGAACAAACAAAGCAATAAAAAACAACTGTAGTACTCAAGCATTTCCACAGCATATGGCTTGTTCCCAGGTAAGAAGCATCTGCAGCAGTGATTATACCTAATTATTCAGTTTAAGGAAAAAAAAAATTAAAAAAAAGCCCAGGACTCTAAGTTATGCAGTTCTTAGGAGTTATGACACAGTTAGCACAACCCATACACCCGAGTCAGGTCTAAGTCCAACATGTAAAATACAGCTCTGTGGTATTGCCAGGAGAGCGCTGTGTCATTAAGGAGTCTGCTCCTTCAAAGGAAAGGTTAAATCAAGCTCCCTAATCTCTGGATGAATAATCCCATTATTTTCCTGAGAAAGCATCTCACCTAGCAAATACAGTGGAGTCTTGCCCAGGCATGTTTTCTATAGGTGGGAATTGGTAATACCTGGATGAGGGCGTGGAATGGCCTTTCTTGGTGAAGTCTGACTCCATTAATCATTGCATGCCTCATACCCGACAAAAAGTGTTGATGGAACGGGTTTAGACACACTTTTGAGCTAGAACAATGTCACACCAGCTCAGCTAACATTGGGTATTGTGTTTGTAGTTGCCTGGTGTGATGCAATGGAAAATTGCAAATAAAATTCTGATGCGCTGTCAGCTCCCGTGAGCTTTATCTGTAGGCGAGAGGGTGTCACAGAAACAGAGCAGCTCCCCTGCTCTTGCCACAGACACCTCCCTGGGACAGGAGGAGGAGGGGTAGACTGAGATTACCATTGTGGTAGGTGATTTTTTCTCACAAAAGGGAGTTTGATTTTGAGAGATTTGCATCTTTATGTTGTTTATCTAGGGTTGAATTGCCTTTATCACCGTTGGTAAGTCCGTTTAATCCGCATGGGCCGAATTCACCTGCCAGTTTATAGAGCTAGACAATGCACTGAGATGCTTTTCACTGGCACTTCACATAGTGAAATGTTCCTACCACCTCTTTTGAGAAGTTCTAGCACCTTTATTAATTGTTTATTAATTGTTTCATGTTTGTTAATTGTTTCACCCTCATTCTTTCAGTAATTTTTTTCATGCTGAGAATAAAATTCTGGCAGCTTTGAAATCTGGTAGAAAGCAAGTGATCAACACAAAAAAGACCTCATTTTTCTTCTGTGAATTTCTCTTCAGGTGTTGCCATAATAGAAATGATTGAACATTTACCATTTCCCCACTCCTGGAGGAACTGCTGAAAGAAAAAGTATTGGCAGCACATCACATTGTGGCTGGTTGCAAATATTCTTGAGAGAGGGATTCACATACCACCAAGGGCAGCTGTAAAAGGCAATGTGGTGCAAAGGCAGTGTAAAAGGCAGTGCTTGGAAACTGCTGGAGCAGATGGAGCAGCAGGTCTGGGAATCAGCAGCAAGTCCAAGCTTCTCTGGCCATCACCTGGTGGTGTTCCCTAACTGAAAGACACACAGCATCCTCCAAGCTATTTCCTGCCCCATCCTCTCCCCACTTTATTCCTTACCACATTCCTTGGGTGACCTGGAATACAGTTCTGCTTGGTATATCCTACAAGCTGCAGACTTTCCTTCCTGGTAGCATGTCCTTATACTATTTTAGATATTCTAGCCTATTCTATGAGTAAAAAAATCCCCAAACCCCAACCACCTCCAGCCCAGCCCCAAGCATCTCACCCATTTTACTCTGGGTTGACTGGTTGTTGCCTGAGGGAAAAGCATTGAAATCTGGCACTTACCACTTATCCTGGCTGTCAGCCCAGCCAGCAGGTCAGCCACAGCAGCCTTGGGAGAAAGCTAGGATAGGTTTGGGACTGGTGCCAGCTTTCCCAAATAGGTGGAGCTGGAAATAGCCGTGTTTGTTGAAGCAGCTGAAGGTGGAGCTGGGGGTCCCCTCCACTGGGCTGAACAAGTGTCTGTGACAAGGGGTGTCCACAGCTCACTGGGATGTCCCATCTCAAGCTGCCTTCACACACAGCTCACAAGGTGCTGCTCTGCTCTTTGACAGGAGGAAGGCAGCTCTTGGAAATACCTTTGCAATGTAAATCCTCAGGGAGCAGCTTCAAAAACCAAACCTTTCACAAATCCTTACATTACCATTATTACCACACACCATCACCAGTAAATTATTTTACTGGAGTCTTTAAAAAGACTCCAGTAAAATAATTTTTTGGAATCACAAAATGTGTAGAAACACATTCAAAGCAAAGCAAACCAGTGGGATAACAGGGTTCATCTGGACCTTTGGTGGTGGAAATAGAGGAGAGCCCAGGCTCAGCTATGAGTGGTGCAAAAGCCATTGCTCACTTTTCCTTCACAGCTCACCTCCTGGGCCTCTCTAACTTGTCAAGTTTGGTGCAGGTGCATGCTCAGAAGCTGTGCCTGGAGCATGTTCACTTAAACATTCAAACTGGGAAATATTTATGCAAAAAACTTCTTGCCGTATTCACACAATTCCAGGGCCATTTTTCTGTATTTATTACAAGGGAATAAAACCAGGCAGAAAACCCTATTTTGTGTAATGTTCAATATGGTTTTTAAAATGTGGGGGTTGAACCTAAGGAAGCAAGTGACATCTTCTGCTTCTCTTACATTTTTGTAGGGTCTGCATGAGTCAAGTCTGAATGTATGGCCAAAAAAATAATGCAGATTCATGAGCCAAATGTAATATCCCTGACTTACTGGCACAAATAATCTTTTCCCTGCAGATAGGCTACATTGCTTCAATCATTTGGCTCTTTCTTTTTTAGCAGCTTCCAAAAGTGATAAAATATATAGTGCTCCAATATACATTTTGGAGGTAAATTTTCAAGGCCTTAAGACCATGAAGTCATGCCTGTGTGTGTCATTTTTTCCATTAGTGATGAGCCTGAGGTGCTGAGTTTATTTCTGAATCCAGATGGGTATTTGGGGCCTGTTTTTTCATCTGGATATATGATCAGATGCCTTTTCTGACTAAACACATTTCTATATATCTATTATTTGAGTATTCAGAGAAAAAATACAGTCATCTTTGTGTTACTACTGAATGTGATCAGTGTTTCTT
This sequence comes from Parus major, assembly GCF_001522545.3. Lineage (NCBI taxonomy): Eukaryota > Metazoa > Chordata > Aves > Passeriformes > Paridae > Parus > Parus major. The sequence goes on from NC_031770.1 coordinate 18,183,735, forward strand.
CTCATGCTGAGGATAAAATAAGGTGGAACTGTAGTGACTGAACAATAAATGGAATCCTCACAATCTTCTGAAAATTTTAGTCTGTTAAATGTCTGTCTGGATTCAGAACTTTTTCACACTTTTTTATTTTTAGCTTGGGAAAGAAGGAGAAAGTGTTGTCTAGACTTATCCTTATAGATGATTAACTGTTCAAGGGGAAATACACGGCAGGCACAGATACAAAGGTTCTGATGGGAACATTGCTATATGTTTGCACACTGTATCCTGCTGGATAATTCTTTCCTTTGGGGATATGTCTAAGTACAGATTGCTATCCTGTGCTACAAAGTCACACCGAAGTTGATATTTTGGAGTGTAGAGATTACCCAGGCTCTGCAAGAGTCTGGGCAGCCTCTTGGGGTTTGTCCTTGAGGCAAAAGTCGCTGTTCCTGAAGGCGAGAAAATGAATGCATGAGGTATTTTCTGTTTGCTGTATATAGGCCAGCTAAGCTCCCTGTGCCCTGAGCCTCAAGGTTTGTTCCTTGTGCAGAGTGCTAGTTGTGATGGCTATCAATTTCGGTGTCGCGGTAAAGAGTGAATTGGGTACCCAGAACGGGCACAGTGCATTTTACGTGCACCCCTGGCAGGCAGCACACAGGCCTTCCAGGGAACATGGCAACAATGTCTATAAAATGGGCATCATAATCCTTAATTGTCTCCAGTGTAGGAAGCTTAATTAGGAATTTCAAGTTATCTTGAGCTCCTCAGAGGGATGGCGCATATGCTGATACAGTGAGTAATTTGGCACAAATGTATTATCACACCTACAACGTTATTACCATGTGGATATGCCAGGGCAAATAGAGCAGTGAATGCCTCAGATGCTGTGGAGACAAACGGCTCTGTAATTGCCTGAAGACCTCTAGCAGAAGAGAGGGATACACCTTCTGTGCAGAGGCTTTATTATAACACATACTGATAAATCAGCAACCCACAACTTTTCATCCCTACAGACAAAGACTCCCACAACCACATTCTTTCTGGCAGCACAGAGATACACCTACGGTTCCAAACCTTCTGGGACCCCTTGGGGACAGTCACAGCCACAAGTTACTGGCAATGCACAAAAGATCTGTCTATGGTGTGCAGACTTTCTGGCAACACAGCTGCATCCCCAGAGCCAGGCTTCCTTCGAGCAGTGATACACCAATCAGACCACATCCCTTAAGGCAGAGAGATGATACAGAAACACCTCACATTGCAAAGGGAGATGCCTTTGAAAAACACTTTAAAAACCAAAAAAAAACCCCACTGGATAACAGGGGCTTTATTGTTGCTTAAGTGCCAACACTGTCAAAGCTATCTGTGCGTGAAGTGGATGATCAATGTTAATAAAATACATTCCAACTGAACGGTTTGTATGTTCTGCTGAGCTGTACAAACCACGAGAGCTCTCTGCTCTTGTGGTTTGTGTTTCCACCATGAACCCCTAATAACGAAAGCACTGACCCAGCAATCAGCATTTTGTGTGCAGGCCCTGAGATTGCTCAGCTGGGTGTAGTTTCTCTCTCTAGATGAAAGTATGTAATGCAATTAATCCAGCTACTGGTACAGTGTGTTAGGGGCTGGCCATTCTTCTGCATGAACAGAACAGCTGGCATTCTAGTATTTCCTTATTCCTGAGCACTTGACTGTCAAAGCTTATGATGTTCTTTGACACAGGGAAGACAAAAAGTAAGGGGGGAGTTATTTAATATTATACAGCAGATCCAGATTTGTTGTTATTTAGGATTATAGCTAGAATGAAATACTGTGGGATTTACTTTAATCTCCACAAGAGACTAGGTCTGTTTGGAAATGTCAGTGTATATGCTATAGCTGATCTACTGGGTCAATCACTTAGACCCAGAGCTTTTTTGTGGTGGTTGCGCTCATGTTATGCTCAGGAACTATTCAAAATGGGGTCTCCATTTCCAGGTGTTTTGCCAGCTGCAACTGAGTGAGGTGTTGGGAACGTAAAGGAGTTTTTTGTTACCTTGTGGCTTCTGCTTTCAGCTGGGAGGGCAGCCAGGAGAGAGGGAAGCAAGTGGCTGCCAGGCTGCTTTTTATCATCTTCCTCAGTCCAGGGCAGCCATGCCACTCTCCCACATCCTTCAAGGACTCCAGGAATGGACAGAGCAGGACATCTCTGCCACTTTCACACTGCCAGAGGAGAAGGAGAGTGGAGCCAGTACTCTCTGTGCAAAGGACAAAATTATCAGAAGTAATTTTTAACAGCCCAATAAGCAATAAATCAAAGTCACTTGTATTTTCTCTATCATGCAACAATAAAAGGTGCCCATTACCCTGTCAGATGTGATACAGGAAGGTCCTGGAGAAACCCAGGTTAGTATTTGGAGTTGCCTGCTCAGAATTGTCTCCAGCAGACATAGCAGACATTGTTTCCCCTTGAGTGACTCTGCTTTCCTCTACCTCATTGCTATAGCTCAGTGGTCAGGAGGCTGCGCTGCACGGGTTAGTGAGGAGTCACCTGGGCTGGAACATGCCTTAGGGTCTGGGACTGTGTGTAAGGATGGTAGGCACTTGCAGATGATGCTCATTCACCTTCCCCTGCAGACTGAAAAGCAGGAAAAAATACCCAATCAAATCCATAGGCATTGAATAGCTATAGTGGCAGAAGGAATGTCCCACGGAGCCTCCAGCACTGGAGACTGAGAATTAGGAAGGCCTGTGTGGGTCAGACTCAAAGGTATTGCTTCCCTCAAGAGCCTGAGTCGACATATATGGCTGGAAACATGGGATAAGCCCCAGCTGAGAATATCTGACAGGTCTGGAGAATGGGACTTGGCAGAGCTGCTTGCAGCAGTTTAGCTTGCAAGAGAGGTGCTACAGAAAGATGGAAATAGGGATGGATGAGAGGAGATGAGAATGCTGATTCACTTACATCCCACCACCATCTCTTGGGCCTTTATTCAGCTGTTTGTTGCACCATGGTTTGGTGGGGGGAATGACAGTATTCTCCATGTGTAGAGGAGCTGGTTAGTTGCACTGTTCTGCTGTATGATAAAGCACTTTCAACAGTGTTTACAAAAAAATATATAGTCCATATGTTTATGGAAAACTTGTAAAAGAATTTGCCAGCACAGCTTGTACTGAATGGCAGTGAGAACCAAAATGGACCATAAAAATAATGGTTTTTAAAAAAAATTAAGACTTGTATCTTGGACAGGAAATTGAAAATGAAATCTTTCCAGTTTGTTGGGTTATGCCTAAGTACAGTACGTCTTGCTAAGCTATGTCAGGCTCCATTCCTACTTCAAAGTTTACTTTGATCTTCCTTTATTTACATTAGCCTTTGCCACAGTATTCACAAAGAGTTTTCAATGACTGCTCCAAGTCATATATTACACTCTGCTAAGACAAGTTTTAAGTCTTGTGATGGTGCACATTATCTGGTGTAACAACAATAACCCCAGCCCTATAAAGTATTACCCTTATTCCTTTAGTGCACATACACACAGGCCAGAATTTATACAGCCTCAGTGGTGGTTGCACCTAATTATGAACAGGGTCTAATAAACCCTCCCCAAAATTCTGTGAATGTTCCCTTGTAGACCCAAACCTCGTTCTCAGCATGCTTTTTCACTGAGTGTGCTCCCTGAGAATGGTACATTATGGTACGTAATGGTCCATGAGCAAACTCGCAGGGACACAAAAAAATCACACAAGGACAGCCAGCCAAGGAAGGATCAAGCCAACAGAAAGTGATTCTGAATCTCACTGATATGTACAGGGTTTTTACTTGTTTTGCTTAGGTATGAGAAATTTACATGTTTGAGTACAACAGAAAATCCAGCCCAGAACATGGATTCTGTTCTACATCTCTTAGCACTCCCTTGCCTGATGCCACAGACCTGGGCAGGCAGGATGGTGTCTAGTTTGGTCATTCCCATGGAAATCACAAGGAGACGTGGCTTCTCCATATTTCTAAACATCCCAAGGATGAGGCAGGAAGTGTCACAGCTTTATTTCTTGATTATTTCCTCACTTATAGCCAGGCCTATTTAGGAAGAATCGTAACAATAGCTTTGTGACAAGTGTCATGATAAATTCATTAGCATGCTAAACCCTAGATTTTTCCCCTCCCATTGGCTTTGGTTAGCTAATTGGAAGGATGATGTAGTGGAGACGCTGGTGAGATGATCAAAGCATCAGGCCAAGAGTTTAATTTTCATTAAGGCCACCTTAGGCTCCTGTAGAGCCAAGAAATCCTAAACCAAGCAGATATTCCAGCAGTGACAGACAGTGTGAGTGTGCTGTGAATGACTTTGAATGCAGATTTTATTCTGTAATTTACACTAGTCAGAAGGCTACAATAACTATATCACTCACAGAGGGTGGGGAGTATGAATATTCCACCACATTTTCCAGAAGCCAGACAGTTGGTACAGAAGACATTATGCAAACACCAAGCTTCTCACTCCCATTAAGAATCTGTTACAATCCACGTAATGCTTTAAACTTGAATGTTCTTAGGAAAACACATAATTCTTAATATTAGAAATTTAGTTTTATTTGTGTAGCAATCTGCCATGTTTCCATTGTCTTTTAGAATAATCGTAGGAGACTGAGTAATGCATTCTGCCATCCACACTGAGGAGTAAAGGGAGGAAAACCAACCTCACACCCTGCAACACATGCACAGCAGAATGCCTGGGAAAACATACTATTTATTTGCCATTTACCATTTACCATTTATTTATGCCATTTTAGGAACATTTGTATTCTTACCAGTATTTCTGGTTGCAGTAAGTCTACCTGATACTGCATTTACCTAACAGATTTTTAAAACAAAAAAAAATGTTTCATTAACTAGTGAAAAATTACCAAGTAGTCATAAATCAGTAATAAGTAGCTATGGCAAAATATTTCAATGGTTGTATTGAAAATAGATCTGGAATTACTAGTTTGGGAGCTGCTGATTTTTCTGTTGACTGAATTGTTTAAAATGGAATGTTAAACACTAAGTAATTTCATTTGGCACTATGCAGTGTGTGCGAATTGTGAAAGGAATAGACAGACAATTAGAAATCCAGAAATTTAGGTGTGACAGTGGGCCCAGTTCAGTTTTTTATGATTTTCTTAAATTTTCTATGTCCTAATTTCTCTTTCCGTCTGAGAATATAATGTGTTTTTATCTTACTAAAACATTCTGAGGCTGTCATATACAATTTTATTCATAAATACAAACCATTGTAGCTTCACAGATAGAAAATACAATATTTTAGATAGAAAAGACGATATTTGCATTGAACACTTACCACTGGATTTTAATCTTCCCTCTGTAACATCATAGCACTGTCCTGGGAGCACTGCTGACTATAAACAAGAGGTCACACCCTTTCTGCTTCCATCATACACCTTAGTGGATGGCGTGGAGTTTGGGGAAAAGGCCCTGTGACATTGAAGAGATGTAAAACTGAAGCAGGGGAATAGATGAGTACCTCATTCCAAAGTGGAGTGAAAGTGGAACTGGATCATTTTTTGCCACTGAAGCCACTCATATCCATTATTAAAAAAAAAAAAAAATAAACAACAAGGGGTGATGCTGGATATTAAAGTCTGTGTCTGTTGTGTTGTCCTGGGTCAACTGGTTATAAAATTGGGAGAGCAGCTGAAATAGAGCCCGTAGGAGATATTGTCTGTGGGAAAGGAGACTGAAAATTCTGTGGAGCACAGAGGCACCACAGATTAAAGATAGGCTGTGCTCCTCAAACTCAGGCAGTAATATAAACACTCTGCCTTCAAGACTCCAGATTTGGATTATTTCCATTATAAAATACAGAGTGTTTTTTCAGAATCCAAATCCAAACTCCATCAAGTTCACAGGAGTATGAATGAAATGCTATTTGTACTTCAGGGTGTAATCGGCAGTCAAGTTAAATCTTTGTAAGCCCATTAATCTCACCGAGAATCTGATCTAAAAGTTTCAACATTCTCTCTATTTTTTCCTAAGCAAAATATTAGCAGCATTGTCACTGGATTGGAAATGTCAGAAATGGTTCATTAAACCTCCCAATGCCAAAGATTCCATTTTAGAAATGCATTAGTGGAAAAAAATAATGACCTTATTGCTCCATTCATAAGTGTATTATAATCTGTAACAGGCAGGTAATCTTTTTACCAAGATGCCTTTTTTCTAGAGCTTTTTATAAAGTTGTATGAAATTATATAGGTCCTGCTTGTATAATTTTTTTCTCTTTCAGAACAAAAAAGCACCATAATTGCCATGAAAATTGTATTGTGCTGTCAGGTCACCATCCTGGGCTGCTGTGACCAACAGAGGGTTTTGGAAAATGCTATTAATCTGGAAGGCTTTTCCACGGAAGGATAAAAACTTTCCTGACCTGCCATGAAAGCATCTTGGGATGCACCACAACTGCAAAGCAACACCAGCAATGTTTTCAGAAAAATATAAACCAGGAATTATATAAAACACACATGCCTCTTATCCAGCATGATGCCAGCCTGTTTGTGTATCCCCAAGCGGCCAGCCATCCTTGATTTTCAGAGTAAACTTCCATCTGGGGAAAGGTTTAGTCAGGGAGCATTCAAAGGCAATAAAGGAAAAGCTTCAATGAAATGTCCAGCACCATCTTGTGGCATTACCATTAATTAAACCAATTGGTCTTTTCTGCTGCCGAAACTTTGTAAGTCTTTTGCTTTTCTCACCTGAGGAGACTGATCACTATAAAACAAGAGTACAGACACAACTTTGCTGACAAAAAAAGCCTGTGGACATGGACATGGACCTGTTGGAGTGGTTTCAGAGGAAACTACAAAAATGCACAGTGGGCTGGAGCACCTCTCCTATGAGGACAGGCCAAGAGAGTTGGGGTTGTTAATCTCGGAGAAGAGAAGGCTCTGGGGAGACCTTAGAGCACCTTCCAGTACCTAAGGGAGGCTGCAAGAAAGCTGGGGACAAACTTTTAGTGGGACCAGTTGTGATAGCACAGGAGGTAAAAGTGTTAAATTGAAGGAGGGTTGATTAAGATTACCTATAAGGAAGAATTATTTTTTTTTTATAATGAGTGCTAAAATATTGGATCAAGTTGCCCAGAGAGGTGGTAGATGCCCTGGACACATTCAAGGCCAGGCTGGACAGGGATCTGGGCAACCTGTTCTATTTGAGCACATCCCTGCTCATTTCAGGATGACGTTTGAAGGTCCCATCCAACCCAAACTATTCCGTGACCCTGTGACTAGAAACAGGCTGGGGAATAATTCTCCTTCTGATGGCTTGGCCAACATTCCTTTTTCCATTAGCTGAGATGAACTTGGTGCCAGCTATTGCTGAAATAGAACTGCTGCCACATTTGCTTACATAGCTAGTGCATGATCTAAGTCATTGTTTGTAGAGAACTATGCAAGATGTTCTGCATAATTGTATGTAGAAACCCACATCATGCTCTCAGATAAGTTTATAGAAATACTTCCATACAGCTTCACAGCTTCAGTCCTGAGTTAAATTGGGCCAAAAAATGGAAAGAGTAATTTTCAGGAAGTCTGCAATTTTCTGGACTGACACTTCTTTGTCTTTGCTCAAACAACAAAACAACCCAGCTGAATTGCCTTGTGTTGTCCACATCTGTGCGTGAATTAAATTTCTCTGTGAAGTGCTTAGTTCACAGATAAGATTTTATCCAATTGAGAGGAAATTCTGAAAGCTCATCTTATCATTTCTCACAAGCTGAAGTTTCTCTGTCTCTTCTAGTGCCTCTTAGCCTGGAATTTACAAGCCTGTACTTAGGAATAAGGTTTCAGTTCACTCATTCTTTGGCCTCTGCTGAGACTGATAAAACATTCCAAGATTAAACAGCACCTGGCAGGGGAGCTGTTTGTTTATTTTTCATATGGTAGCAGTATCATCACTAGATTAATTTCAGAAGTCATTGGATTCTTTGGTCTCCACCCAGAAGCAATGTACACAGGTGTAGCTCCACAGACATAAAACCTCTTGAGGATCTGGCCAGTATTTTTTAGTAGTGGTCATAGCTCTGCTGCAAATATGCTTATGCATAAGTCACATGTGTATAAGTATTTTTTATAAGTAGCCATGTATTTTTGAAAGTTTAAGCTTTAAATTTTAAAGCTTATGCAAATAATTTTTGTGAAACCTTAAGTGGAAAACCCCAAAAAACTAACAACCAATAAAAAAACCCCCAAACAAATGCAAAAACCCAAACAAACAAGAACAACAAGAAGAAAACAACCAACAAAAAAATTCCCAAAACCCATAAACTACTAAGGCAAAAGGATACAGTACATTCTTCAGTTCTGTAATTACTAGTTAATCAGAATGTCATGATCATGCCTTGAATTAAAATGATGAACATCAAGTTTTTTCTTATAAAAACTCCCTGCTCACATTAACCCCTGACCACAGGGACTGTCCCTGCAGTCAGTTGCTGCACTCCTTGGTGTGCAGCAAAAACCAGGACTCCAATTTCCAAGGGAATTAAACCAGCTTATAGTCAGCTACTGCTGACAGTGTCCTTCTCCCCTCTCAGACCCCATTCAGGGGTCCAGAGCCTGGGAACATGGGGGTCAGGGAGCCTGCTTAAGAACTCACTGTGACTTCTGTTCCTGTCATGGCACTGGTAGATACTGGTTAGATACCTAAAAAGCCACCTGGAGGTTTGATAATTCAGGTCTAGGGTAATGTTTTATTGTAACAGCCCTTTCAAGCAGGATCCAAACACACAAAGTTCTCAAGGTTCGTCTCAGCAATGTTGGCATTTGTCTTCTGGGGCTGATTCTTCAAAACAAAAAAATTAAAAATTGAGATAAGCCAAATTGTTGACCAAAGATAAATGTACACAACTTCTTTTATTTTTTATAAAACAAAGTTAATAGCTATTGAATCCTAGATATAGTTGATATTTACTTTAGCCCTCAGTTCACTAGCTATTTAAGTGAGACAAGGCTGCACTTTATTCAAGCCCATAGCTACAATAATTCCTTCCTTGCCTTTCACAATAAATCAGGCAAAGCAGAGCTCTGAAATATGACATGTGTGATGCATGATTTGTTGTCAGTGACCACTGCAAAGTATTTTAAGTCACAGAGCAAGGGGATAAATTACTTTACCAGAAAAAGGAAAATTTAGCTGTGAATATATTTTAACCACATGAGTGCCAGGAAGACTTCTCCATGCTTCTGTAAAAAATTGCTTAACAAACAGATGCCTGATCTCCAGCTGAAGGGATTACAGAATAAATAGCAGATTTGTCCTCCTAACTGCAGCTTAGTGAATCATAGGTAATACGTCAAACTTGATGCACATCAATAAATGGACTTAATGTGTAAGTTGATGGGTGGGTTGTTTAGTTTTGGCATCTGTCAAATGGAATTTCAATCTGTCAGTAATAAAGTACCACAAATTACAGCAATGGAATACATTGATGTGCATGGAAAAATAAGGAAAAATTATCAAAATTCAGCATGGACAAAAACAATGAACTGTTTTGGGCTAAGAGAGCAGATTGTGGCTTTATTAATTTATACAGGGCAACCAAATAAATTCATACTCAGGAAAAAATGCTTAAACTATGAATTAAAATGTAATAGCGATGGATAACCTAAGTGAAAAAAAGTAGAAAGAAGAAAAAAGTAATTAAAAGTAATTATTTTATTTGCAAAAATGTTAGAGAAAGGTACTTGATTCATTAGTCAATCATTGACAGAAATGCCTCTGAATGCTTTGAGCATGTTTTTGAAGAGAGAATTTCTCTCCCCGTCACTTGTCTGGAAATCTGATGAGTGAAGTCTTGAATTTTAAATGCAGGATTACGGAAATTTTATATTTTTTTGTATAGTGCTACAGAGCAGCAACATTTGCCTTTATAAAAGACAATAAAGACATAGTATTGGCTTAGACAACATATTTCTGTAATGCTGCTTCATATCCATCAACTGCCTGAGCCTGCAATTGTGCAATAAGGGAAGAGGATCTTTTCTCTGAGAATAGGAATGCACCTTTTCTGTGGGGCAGCGATGCCTCTCTGCTCTTCCTGGGATCAATGCTTGTCCCAGGGTACTTTGGGAACAAGGTATTATGTATAATTTGAAAAAGGGTAGGCCCACACAACCTTACAACCAGTCTAAATAGAAAATAGATATGTTTGCTTCCTGTGACATTGAAAGGATTAACAGCTGAGATTGAATCCTACCCCCTCCTATTAATCCACTGGGCAAGCAAAACAGCCGTGTGAGCACTGGCAGCTCACTCCAGAAATTATTCTGTCACTGCCCTCTGTGCCTTAAACAATTTTCAGCATCAGTAACCACAGTGTGTGGCATGCTCACACTTCTGCAGGACATTCCCCCTGCAGGATGGGGCAGCTCCTGCCTTCACTGGGAGCAGAACTGGTGTGGCTCACAGGGCTGGCCATGGCAGATTGCAGCCAGTTTCATTTCCTTAGCCTGGGGGGAAAAAACTGCTTTAAGGTGCTTTTCTTTTGGTTTTCATACCCCTGATCTACCAGGTGGCTGCTTGAGATGATGTAAGGAAGGTTAAAGCTACTTTCTTCTCACCAGTGAGGGGACTTGAGCTCTCCAGACCCTGCTCCCTGAGAGCAGGAGAGGACTCTCAGCACCTCCTGGCAGTCTGAGCAAGGTGGCACTCTTGTACTTGGGGTGCTACAGAATAATTTCTTGACAGTATCTCATGGAAATCTTAGTGGTGACATAAATGTTCTCATGTAGGACCTTGCTGATGGTGGAGTATTCCTGTGGAAATCTTCAAGTAGAATTGGCTGATGGGGTAATTCTGTTGTGGCATTTTTCTTGTAGGAGTTTGTTGGTGGTGAAGGGCTTCTGTGGGAGTTTTCATGTTTGTTGATGGTGGAGCACCACTGCTGAAGGACTTCTGGATTTATTTTGATGTGCAACATTGGAGAGTACAACAATGGTTTGGCATGAGTTTGTGGGAACCATAATCCTGTGGGTACAGTGCAGAGGACGTGAGTAGACCTGAGGTTTCTTGTGCAGTGCAGAGGAGGGGAGAGCTAATGAAGGTTCTTCTCCAAAAGTGAAGAGAGGTGAAGCTGTCTGCTGCAGCTCCTTCTGCCAGGGCTGAGAAAGGCCTGTGGAGCTGAAGTGTTTCCCCAGTTTGAGGAAAAACCTGTTTCCATGACATAACTTGGATTAAACAGACAATGAACTCTGTATGGAGTAGATTTGGATACAGTGGCACTGTTTAACTTTATTTCAAGGGAGAATTTCAAAACATATTGAAGATAATTTCAAGAGAGGTCACTCTAAATTATCCAAAAAAATCACTTCCTATAGTGTTGTTATGATATAATTAAATAAAGTTCAGGAAGACTCTAGACTTAATTAAAGAAGAGGAAAGGCAACACAACTGTCAGCTTTGTAGTGAAAATGAAATAAAACCTACTTTTCATGGAGGAGGGTTTTACAGCAATGCCTTGCCTACTAATTTACTTTTGAATAATGGAGACTCAAAGTTCAAAGAAAATCTCACCTAAACCCAAAAGAAACCAAACAAAGCTGGTGTTAAATCTAAATTACACCCACCTGAGAGAAAGGTGGGGGCTTGAAAGTGGGAGTGGAAAATGTTACAATTGAGAAGGGAATTCTCTTTGGAAGAGGGAAGGTGTGTTTTTGGGAGGGATAGGGATGTGGTGTAGGTAGTAAAAGAGCAGCACTTGAGGCTTGCCTCCTCTTTAGGAGGGCAATGCAGTTGTAGAGGTGGTAAGAAAAAAAGGATAAGGGCTGTCTCCTCTACAGGGGAGGTGAGGTTTATGGTTCAAACAAGTTCAGGTGGACTGAAAATTAATGTTTAGAAAACAGTAGAGACATGTTTGTCAGTCCAAGGCCTGCTGAGCCAGCTGCCCAGTCCCTTTGCACAGTGACCTGATCTGGAGCCAGGTCAGTGTAAAACACTATAACCATGCTGAGGAGTTTGCTTCATGAAGAGAAATGCATATACAGGCTAGTAAAATGAAAAAGATCTTATGCATTTAGGAGTTGCTTGAGCAGGACTTTCTTCCATGTGGCCGTAAGAGAAACAGTAAAACATGTCCAAAGCTAAGGGGGTTGCACAGTTATGTGCCAGGTTCCCTTGTGGTTGAATTGCCTGTTGGCAACAGCTCGATTGTTTAAGAGGTATGGGAGGCATTGAGAGCTCTAGAAAACTCATATGTTTGCAGTCTTTGCAGGTAACTGGGACATGGGCTACATGAGTGTGTGGAGAACATGCAGAATTAGACATTTAGAACAATTAAAAGCCCCAAATCATAAGAAAAGTGCAGTTAGTTCAATGGACATGTTCTGGACTCTGAAGAACGACACCGTTCTCAATTGGAATACTGGTGCAAGTTTACTTCCCTGCTTGGCCAGGACACCTCTGGCTTACCTAAGTTAGTCTGTTTGCCCTGGGTTTCTTTTCCCTTTTGTTCAGCCACCAAAAGAAACAGAGAAAGGAAATGTCCTCTGTAGGAGCTGGCAGTGGTTGCTGTTGGGGGAGCTCCTGTGTCCCTGGGAAGGAGAATAAGTGCAGCTGTGTGATCTTAGAACACCTGTATTGAATCTTTTAATCTTCCCCTTGTGAAAATAAAAGCCCAGCTTGCCACCTCTAAGGATCATTAGTAAAACTGTCCTTGATTTCTGGAGGGATTATGGGGTACCTGGAACAGTCTTGTACAGAGGCGAAATAACTTTGCCATCTCTGTTCCTTTTCTGACTCCAGATGAAAATTGTTTTCCAGCCTTTGCATGCAGGGGTTCAGCCTCTGCTCCCTGGGTTGAGGGAATGCTCTTCATCTACTGGTTTACATTTGTGTGCTGTAGGCTTTTATTCGGCTGGTGGTCTGTAAAACTCAGTGTCTCTCATTTTAATCTGGTGTAATGACTTTGAGTCACGTTCCTCCCATCTGCAGCTGTAGAAGGCTCTTCCTGGCAGGCCAGTGTTAGCAGCTAAGCGCAAACAGGCTCATTCCCTCGGCTCCAAACTGTAGTCAACTAGGGCAAAGTAGTTACAAAATGAAACTGAAGTTTTAGAGGTCTCCTGTAACTAATTATTTCCAGCTACAGCCTGCTCCTAGGGTGACACTGGAGGAAGTTAAAGTTAATTAGTGGTTATTTTGGCTGTCTGCTCAAATTATATTTCGGCATTCAGCTAGGTCAGGGTATCCAAACAATAAAAATACCTTCTAAAAGTCACGATGAACTTCTCATTTATCCTCACAGCATCCACTTTTCAGAAATTACTTGAGCACATTTTGTGGTGAGAGGTGTAGGTGGACACCTCTGGGGAGCAGCCTCAGGCCAGGACCCACTCCTTCTGAACCAATGTGTCCCTGCATACCCCAAGAGCAGTTGCATGTTCCAGGCTTTCATTCTGTACTATCTGTGATGCACAACCAAGCCTAAAACACTTCACACAGTTTTGCCCAGGGAAGAATCAGCCCTGTGTCTGCTGCAGCCCCTTATGCTGGCAACAGCAGGTGTGTGGAAGCTTAGATTGCATGGAGAAAGGACTCCTCTGGAGAAGGATCTGTCACAAAGCAATGAATGTTTCTTTCTTTTCTGTTTATTTAATATTTTTCCTTATTTCATATTATTCTTTAATTCCTATCATTCTGAAAATGAAGTGCCTGTGCTGCTGCTTTGTATGATTCTGCTTCCTGAAGGTCTGCTGTGTTCTGCAAATGCCCACAGGCACCTGGACATGTCTCCAAAGCTTTCTGTTTGTGTGTGCACTGCCTAAAAAGCATGAAAGTAAATTATTGCTATCTACTGTATTCAGATTTAAGCTTTATTTTCACAGGAGGTAAGTACCAACAGTGATATTCACATCTGGGTGTAGCTCTATGCACTATGAAAATCCAAGGATATTTGTATCTGTATCACAAGTTGAAGCTTTTATTTGAGAAAGCATCGCTCTTAATTCTCCACCTGCAGGCTGGTACTATAGAATTATTCCAGGACAATCTCAGACTCTAAAGAGAAGCTGTTTTAAAGAAACCTTTTTGTTTCTTTTCTAGAACTACCTGGTTCTTACAGTTTAAACAAAGGCAAAACAAACCAATGAAACAAACAAAACCCAAAATCCAAACCAGTCAGCACACTGACATTTTATCTTCTGCTTGCAGATGAAACAAATTACTCCTGCTATTAGTAAAAGAGTTGTTTCTGCAGTTGTGAACTAATTTCTTTAATAACACTATATACATACCAAAAATACAGCTCAGTTGTTGCTGTCACTGACCTTGGTGTAACACCTGTTCATCAGGAAAAAAAAAGTGGATTAGGAAAGGACTTGAAAAATAGGAGACTAGGAAAATGGAATGAGTCCTTGAATTAGTAGGTCAGGCAGAAATACTTAAGAGAAATATAAGATACTTAGTGAAGTAATCAATAATTTTTTTAACTGGTTAGAATAAAACTGGTACAAGGGCCTGGGTCTTCAGGATGCTGGCATATTTAACCATATGATATGATATTCTTATTAACCATCTGGAGAAATGTCAGAAAAGGAATGAGGACAGCTAGATTACAATTCACTGAGCCTAAGCATTATCTTCATTCAACAGGAGAGCAGACAATTTCACTGTCCTGGCTGATGTTCACCCATGCTACTTTTTCCATTAGAAAATTTCTCCCAGCCTGTTCTCATTACAGCCTTTGGCAGCCCCTTTACAGACCCACTCCAACTGCAGCTCTAGGCTTATACTCAACCCAAACCTGAATCCTACCACTAAAAATAACCATAATCTGAGGATTATCTTTCCACACATGGCAATGGTAATGGCAACTAGTCATTACCAAGGAACAAGGCTTTTATAACCCATGTCTCTCCACACTTCCAGCCCCATTGCAGCTGCAGCTCTCCAGGCTCTCTCTTTCCCTCAAGCCCAAACCTAATTTTTACTTAAGCTGAGCCTGCAAGAAGGGCCCCCACTTATAGTCCAGATGAAAAATTTCTCAAGGGATAGTCCTCTCTGCTGACTACACTTCAGTAACATCCCTTGTGAGAGGATTTTATTAAATATTGGATTTGTGTGTGGATGTTGCACCTCTGACTTTCTTTATTTTCTTTATTTATTTATGAGCAAACATTTATATTCAGTATGTTTAATCAGGCTGATATGTTTGGGCAGGATTTCCAAGAGAAGCAGTCCAAAACAAGGTAACTGTAGAAGGTTTCTTTTTTGGCCAGATCACTAATTATTTGTATAGCAAAAAGCTTCTGAATAATTCCTCCAAAGCAATAGCAATCTATGAAGTGCAAAATCACAGGAAGAAGCAATACCTGTATTCAAAATATACTCACCAGGAAAGAGGAGAAAGAAGAAATTACTCCTGAACACGCACAATTCTATTGAATATTTAATGATAATGCTCAACTTGTAGGCAGTGTTTGCATTAATGAAACAAATAAAAATACCCCCAAAATCTGGTGAGGTTACATTCTGAACTTAAAGGGCTAAATATGGAATAATGAAGGTGTTCATTACCTTATCTTAGTTCTTTATACAGGCCTGGCTGTGCAGATCAGCAGAAGCTCTCTCCTCAATACCTTTTGTGTGAAAGCCCCTGAGCAGGAATAACCTGTGGGGCGCAGCAAGATCAGCTGAGGTGCTGGAACTATTCCCCTTGGCCTCAGGTGGCAAGTGCCCAGGTGAGGTTATCAAATACCCACCTGTACCAAAATGGGTTACTCCTTTGCCATAGTTGCTTTGCCTAACCAATCCTGCTGGGCACAGATTTTCAAAGGATTTGCATCTGCTTTCTCCAAAATAAACATGGCCTGAATGAGGCAAAGTTTTTTATCAGTTCGTTGCTGAATTTTCTTTCTCTTCACAAAAACAAGGAAAAGTAGTCCAACAGCACTCCTTTTATATAACTTTCTCATCAGCCAGATGCCCCATATCCCACAAGAGGTACTAATTTATTTATATAAATAAATCCAGCAATGGATAATGAGGGGTGGTAGGTAAAGTCCTTCTGATGAGAAATGTTCTCCTTTAGCTGAAAACTGAAATTTCTAAAGAAACTACACTGAAGCAAGACATTTTATTTCATCAGTCAACTTGGTTAGATTTATTTATGCACGTCTTTCAAAATTTTAATGAGACCTAAACTTTTAAATCTCTGCATTGCTAAAAGGCTTTTGTCTTCATTGTCTGGATGAAAAAAAATAATTTATTAAAATAGCAAGTTAGAGCTTGACTTTTCTAATATTTTATGTTGAGTGTTTACCACTAAGAAGTTATTGTGCAGTAATAAATCCCTTGAGTTTTTAATACAACTCAGACTTGTTTAAACTCTCACTGTAAGCTGTTTAGTGATACTTTCTAGAGGACAAGAAGCCAGAAGGGAATAAAACATCTGTGGTTTTTATATGCATGATTTTGGCTGCAATACCAGTAATGCTTTCCATTTTTTAAGACAGGGGAGATGCTGCTGGCCTTGCCATCAAAGTACTGCTGTGGCCAGAGCAGAATTTATGGGGACTGTGACTTCCCCACCAGCTTTGAGAAGCTCCTTCCAAAGTGGCCCAGGCACTCTGTTATCTTTATCTCTGTTACCTTTATCTCTGTTTTCTTTGTATCTCTGATATCTTTATACCAGGCTTGGTCCTGCTTCTCCTCAAATCAGTGGGAATTTCTGAAGTCTATTGAAAAGGAATCAGGACCTGTGAAGTTTTGGGTCAATTCAAGTTCAACAAGGTGAAGCGATGTACTTTTCAAAGCAATGTAAAACTCCAGCACTTTAAAAGTTAAACAACTGGATTCAGAAATGTCAAAATTAAAGCTCTGTACACAGCTCCCATTCTCCTTTACGTGTGTGCATTGCAATATGGCCTATAGGCTGATGTTCTGCTTTCTCCAGAGATGTACAGGACAGATGGAGAATATGGCAGAAATGTGTTTGGGATTACCTGGTTTCTATAGAATCTTTCTTACCTCACACATAAAGGTTGTTTGGAAGAGGATCAGTCATGAGATATGGGGAGAAATGTGCTTGCAGGTCTTGGCTATGATCTTAATTGTGTAATTTCCAGGTATCTCATGTCTGGCTATTTAGATAAAGTAATAACAAATAAACTCAGATTGATCTTGATGCTGTTGCCTGCATAATTTTTTGAAAGCACATTTCAAAATGTTGGTGTGGAATGACAGCAGTGAATCTTAGATTCATTTATTAGATTTCTTGGGCTGTTGAGTTCAAGCAGTCAGTAAACAATTAAGCTGTTCCCTTTTTTTTTT
The DNA here is from genome assembly GCF_001522545.3 of Parus major. NCBI lineage: Eukaryota > Metazoa > Chordata > Aves > Passeriformes > Paridae > Parus > Parus major. The sequence goes on from NC_031770.1 coordinate 18,201,013, forward strand.
TGCATGCCACCTTTAGAGGGAGAGCTTACACTTCACCAGAGAGTTTCTGTTTTTAAGACTTGGGTCTTAACTTTCTGCTGCTTATACTAAAAATCCAGAGGAACCAATTAAATGCTATTTTTCTAGAGCAATATTTATAGGCATCAGAGTTAAGCATATGGACAATTTTCCTTTGGAAATCACCGTAGTCAAATGGACAAAAATTAAATTGAAGATAAATTTCTTATACTGTAGAACTGAATCTGCAGGACTTAGCTGCCACGGGATCCTAGGTGAGGGTATGAAGGTTTGATTAATATTTCTATTAACTGTTAAATCACCACCATTGAAAGAGTTGAAATTTAAAAGGTTTCCAGAAACCTTAGCCTATTTTTTATTGTTTTCTCCCTTTCTCTCCACTCCTAAGCTAATGTATGTATGATGAGAGCTGAAGGAGGAGAAGGTCATGGTGGTATCCTGCTAAAGAGAGAAAAATCACAGTATTGATGGAATACTGCAAGTTTTAAAAACACATATTCAGTAAGCTTAAGTAGTTTTATCAGAATTTTATCGTAGAATTCAGTGATGCCCAGTGACAGGACGAGGAGCAGTGGTCATAACCTAAAGCACAAGAAGTCCTACCTCAGCATGAAGGTAGAACTTCTTTACATTGATAGTGGCAGAGCACTGAAACAGGCTGCCTGAGGGGACTGTGGAGTCTCCCTCTCTGGGGACATTCAGACTCCATTCCTGTGTCATCTGCTCCAGGTGGGTTGCCCCCCTGCCTCGAGATGGGGGTTGGACTGGGTGATCTCCAAAAGTCCCTTCCAACCCTAAGGATTCTGTGATTCTGTGAATTCAGTATGTTTCCAAAAATTAAAATAGGTCTAGAGTCCAGCACTACATTTTTCTAAAAATCTCACTTCCAAGTGTTAGAAACATCAGGTGGTATGAAGACATGCTTGCTAGGACTATTGCTGACATTAGCAGAGTGATACATTTAAGATTAATTGTGGATGGTCGTAAAACGGTTCGAATTCTGACAAAAGCCTTAGTTGAGAAAGATAGGACATGGAAAATACTAACCTGAAAAATGAGAACTTTGAATGCTCTGAGCTGGCCAGGCCCAGAGATTGAAAGGAGTGTTGGCAACATCTCTTGGCCATTGCAGGTGCCACAGAGCCCTGGCAGAACTAGGTCATGATGTCTGCAGACCTAACTTAGGATATCTGCTGCCCTCTAACAGCAAAATATAGGAATCACAAATTGTTTTTGCTAGTGAACTGGAAAACACAGGACCAGCTCCTGCTCTGATCTGCACCCCATCCTGTGCCCTGTACCTGCAGAAGTGTGTGCTGCCTCTGTTTCACTACAGCTTTAGTGACAACCTGTACATGGCTTTTGCCTGCCACACATACTCCTCTGATTTTAATCAGCCCTCAGGAAGATAAAAGGACTATATGTAGATGCACAGCATGGAGTCTTCTCCCCAACAGCACATTTTAAACCAAAACCAGCCATTGCAGAGAGAAAAGGGTCTTCTGGATTGGCTTTTTATACCCCCTCCCTCAGTAGCTCTGGCTCCTGCACATGAAGCCTGACTGCTACTTGAGTGATTTGTAGTTGCATTTGTTAAAAAAAATCCCTCCAAACTAAAATTCAAAGGCATGTTATCTTCCTGAAGCTGTGAAAACAGTGTAGAGGCTAAGGTAGCTGTACATCAGCTGTAGTTGATGTCTGCACTACAAAACTCAGGATATCTTCTCCCTAGAACCCTGTGAACGATATATAAAAAGAATTTATACCATTTCTGTGATGAGCTTGTGAAGAGGGGGACGTGTTAGCTACTAATTTTTCTTCCACTTTATGATTGCAATACTCAGATTGACTCTTGAAAGGGTGGGAGCATAAATAGAAACAGAGGAAACAAAGTTTTTATCCTGAAACTTATAGAAAAACAGTAGCATAAAAAGGGGGTTAGTATTTTTTTATGGTTTGAAACTAATATAACAGGTGTATCCAAGCAGGACACTCTTGAAATGTTTGTTTAAAACGCCAATTTGAAAGCCATTTATGTAAGTACTGTAATTGCACTCTTGTTCTTCATGGTAAACATGCTGTTCTGTGCAGGCAGTTTGAAAGGGTGAAGGGAAACTCTTTCCCTGCCCACCTAATTTCTTTTGAGAATTTATTTTTCATGCTGTGTAGTTCTTCAAATCTGAAGGAGAATTCTAGCTAAAATAATGAAGCTGAGCAAGACTGTCATCCAGTATTTTGGTTCCAGTTTTAGAAACTAAGCAGCTAACACTAATGGGATTAACTGTTAGCCCACTGGCACACTTGGTGATTGTGACACTGGCCAATCTAATGAGCCCATGGCACTATGAAGGTAAATAAATTACATAGAGCTTAAAGCTAGCAGCTGCTCTCTCCTCCTTCTTTATCTAGACATTGTTTATTCCTCTCAGGAGAACAAATCATGCCATTTTCACAGTTATAGCTGAGATCTGGACCCCTAACCATGTCATCCACCTCAGCAGTACACAGCTACTTGCTTTGTGCATGCAGGGCATCATCTCAGAGGCATTTATGGATGTTCCCTTTCCTTGTGTCTTCTAACAATGAGAGAATGACTCTGGTCTCTCTGCTTCACTGGAGTCATACATAGAAATAATAAAAGTTAGTAAAATCCTGCAGAAATGTACAGATGAGTAATATCTTAACTGACATTAATTCTCCATTATTATAATTCGGGATCTAAAAGACAAATTTGAGAAAAACCCACATTCACAGATCTTTAAGTACACCTTAATAAATGGCACTCTGATTTTGATATGATTCATTACCATGGTTAGTTGTGAAGGTGATAGAGAAAGCACTTTAGGACAAATATTATGCCTGAAAGCTTAATCCAGTTTACAAGTCCAGTCACACTGACCACATCCACAATATTTAAAATAATAGGTAGTGCCAATTGCATTTCTGCTCTGGCCATGAATAATCACTGCCATGGATTATAGAGCCAAGAGGACTAGGAAAACCTTTTCCTTTCTACAATATCCATCATTTCATGAAAGGAAATTAAATCTTGAGATTTCATTTAATTCCATTTCAATTTTTGATATTTCATTTCCTTCCATGAAATCCTTCATGATTTTCCAGGAGCTCCAGATCTGTAACTTTCTCTGCATGTGTGGATAAGCTTCTTGCTACCTGAACAACTGTTAGGAATAAAACCTCTTCTGACTGTGAGAAAATGAGTTGTTTCCTTCTATGGGTTTTTTTCCTTCATATGAAAAAATGAAATAATTTAGAGATTGACGCAGAAACGTGAAAGACAAATTACAGACAACCTTCTGTATCCATGTCTATCTCTAGGATTTACTTCTCTTAGTTTTACTTCTGACCTCTGCTCCTTTCCTGCTCCTCAATGTATGAAATAATAAATTGAATGTGCCAAGGAAAGAATAGTAGTTCACAAGCTGCAGTTTTGTACAAAGGTTTCAGTTACTACCACTTTCCTCAGCTGGAAAGGGCAGCATGGCTTGCAAACAACAAATTTCATGGTTCTCAAAAAACCACCAAGATTCCCTGCTGAGGGGCAGTGCTGGGTTCTTCTGTTCTTAAGCTATGGACAAAAACCAAAGAGAATGCCTGGCTGTGCAGCACAGATGAAGTGGGGATTTCTCTCTGTGCGTACAAAAACTTGTCCAATGACTGCTGAAAATATATTTCAGCCAAAAATGTGAAAAGGCACTATATGAAAGTATTTGAGCGGGATCTGCTTTTTACTCTGTCACAAGCTACTTACCTCCATGTGGAGTGGATCTGCAATCACAAGTATTTTCATATACTGTTCAGTTTATGTTAAAGTTACTGCAGAAAATAACTATATTCAGCTCTTACAGGTCTTTAACTAGAGTCACCTTTTAGGCTGATAGTTGACAGGGAATTCCATTTTTTTTTCATGGCCATAGAAAACCAGACATGTCAAACTGTGTTTTGGCAGCTCTGGTCCCCTTGCTTCTTTTCACTCAAGTGCAGATTTCCCTGCAAGCCTTTGGTGGGTGGAAATTCTCACTCTAGCCAGCTGTTACATTAGATGTTTTTTATTACATTGGTCATAAAACTTTTGCACAAAGCTGATATTGTACACACAAACTTTAGGGAAGCATTTCCCCAACTTCTGAATGTCTGGGTAGAGATTGGGTAGAGACTGGTCCTCTTTTGTTCTGGTGACCATCACAGACAGGTGATATGACCTATATGACCATATTAACTATGACAGCATTTTTGTTAATTAACCACTTTTTATTATGCAGTATTACTTCCCTCTTTAAAAAGAAGCCAAGGGGAAAAACCCCACCCAATCAAAACTGAGCAAAACTCCCATGTTAAGTAACTAGTCACAGATCAGAAGAGATTGAAGAGATGTTAGAAGAAAAATACTAGGTCAAAAATTATTCATACGAACAATTCTGCAAGTACTCAGAAATGAGGCCAGGTTTGCAAATAATTTGTTAACTGAGCAACTAAATAAAAATTTAACTGGATAAGATTTTTTTTGCAGGGAATGCTTTGACTACTGGAAGGTATCCTATTAGATCCACTATATATGCTGATTTTTTCAGCCCTAATCCCCCAGATGGCAGTCTGAACTCATTCTCTGAGATGGCAGATTTGCTCTGCTGACAATTAGGTTTTCTCTCATTAAGGATCATGAAGATAAGGCATTCTTTCTTTTCCCTAACTCTCCCTGATATTTCTCTCAGATCTGGGACATCAAAGTCGTACTGAAATGAATAAAGAACTTGAAAAGATGAACTTCAAATACAGAAAATTAGTATTATTTTGCCTGATTGGTAGCATGGTAGCAAAGCAGGAGTGATACTGCATCCATGGATATGTCAGCTTCATTCCTAAGCAAAACCAAAAGAGAGGACCCTAAATTTTAAGCACCTCTCTAGAGAGGTCTAGCTTACATGCTGAAAATCCATATTTATTGAAACAACCACTTATTTTTCAAAAAAGTACTTCAGAGATATGAGTTATGAAAGAAATCATCCAGTTTGACTCTGTCACCAAATAAGCCTATGAGATTTATATACTTTGCATTATTTAACACTCTAGTTAGTATCTGAGAGTTGTCTGAAGGTATATTCTGAAGGTGAATTAAGATTTCTAGAAATCTATTGCAGACCTCTAAAAGCAGGGAAGAAACAGAACAAATGATTGACTGATACCCACTACAAGCAAAGCTGCACTGTTGCAAAGCAATCACCCTTACTTATTTCTCTCAGCTTTTGTTTCACTGCGATGAACACCAGGAGACAGTGATATGTTTGTTCAGATTCACTCACATTTTAATTGCAACAAACAGTTCTTGGCCTGTACATTTTCCAGTCTAAATATACGATATTTGAATTCTCATTTATATTGATTTGTGATAACTAGACCAAAAGTTCAGTGGGGTAGACATATGCTACATGACTGGTGGGGTGTCGTGGTTTTAAACCAGTAACTAAAGAAATTACTTATTTCTTGTTGAGAGATATGGATTAAAACAAGAGCAAAACAGGCTTAAAACTTAAAAGGAATAAAGACAGTTTATTAACAAACTACAAGAATAAGAACACTAGAGTAAATTTCCAGAAAACCCCTTCATCTTTTACATTTTTATCATTTCTTTGTACACATGACATGATAACATAGAGATAAATAACTTTAGAACTTTGGTGGTAAAAAAAAAAAAAAAAGTCTCAATTTTTGTTAGTCTTTTCATCAGTCTTTGTAGAGAAACAGAAGTCTCTTTCTGCTAATCTATGGAGTTTCTCATGAGAAAACTATTTTTGTCATAGTTTTCTATTTCTCTAATGCCAGCTGCCCGGAAATCTGTCATTAGATCTTCTCCTCCCATCTCACATCTCTCCGAGGTGTGCATGGGTCAATAAAGTCTAGGGATTTCATTTTTAAGGATGAGTTATTCAAAGGCAGAAGTCCTCTTCATCTGTTTCTGTGAGCTCTCCTGGAAAACAGTTTTTCTTTGCCCCCAAGGCTTCAAAATCTTCACTCTACTTAATCCCAGCAACTCACAGTATCTCAAGCACTTTCTCTTTTGCTCAAAACTTACTCTTTGAATACTCTATTCCTCCCAATACTCTTATCATGAATTAAAGGAGTCTTTATATGATTATTGTCCATCTCCATAGTTTTAACAAAAAGATATTTCAGCTATTAAGCATCTTCTTATTCTCTCTCTCTTATTTAAAACTTAACTCTTTTCCTCACTGTTGCATTGGTGGTTCTATGATGTCTTCTCTATGTTAATTGTCTCTCTCTCTCTCTCTGTCTTTCTGAGAGAAGGAGTAATCTGTATGTTTACTCAAAGTAGTAAAAGAATTAGAAGCTTAAAAAACTACAAGAGTTCATAGTATCAGGTTTCAGTCCAGCAGCAACAACTAAAAACCAAGCTCGCTGACCAATGCTGCTTCTCCCCCCCCCTCCACCCCGCGGCCTTGTCAGCCTGGAGGGAGGGGGAGAGGCTAAAACAGAGCCTTGTTACCTTGCCAAAAGTCGGAAGTGAAAGAGAACAAGAGAATTCTGTCTGTGCTTCTTAAGGGGGTGTTTACAAGTTGAATTCACTTTTTAATGGTCAGACCTGCTGTCAATTTTTGGAAATGACTGATAATTGGTCAAGAGGAAAAACTCCCATCAGCCACCATCAGCTTCAACTTCCCCTCTTTCCTCAGCTGTCTTAAAGGTAAAGCTACCCCATGACATGGGGCCATAACTAGTAGAATCCCATTTATATTGCAGGGGTTTTTTGAACAATGTTCTTCCATATTTGCATGGTTGTTTTACTGAGACTGCTTCAGCCTGTGAAACAGGTTTATGAGATATTAATGAAAAGTGAACGTAGATGGGAATAAATACTATTACAATGAATTAAGGAAAAATAAATTAATATGCTCAGAAAAACCTGCATAGCTTTTGCTTGGCCTTCATATCTCTAGAATAATAATGTAAGATATCAAGCCAAATAGCCAGCGTGCTTTGTCATGGAATGCTATGATTCAGATTCTCAAGCCTGGGAATTCAGGCAATACAAAAGAGTGGGATTTGGCCATGCTTAATTAGCACAGAAGGTCTTATTGAAAGAAAAATTCTCTATGAGCTATGCATGAATGCTGAGTGACATTGTTAGAGTTACAAAAAATATATGGTGATTCCCCAGTCACTACACAGTCCACCTGAGTGGCTGCAACCTTGCTGTCCCTCAAATCAGCATGGTTTGAGGAATTAATGGAGGTAAAAATTTCCCAGGACAAAAAATTTAACTATTAATTTCCAGTCCTTTTCCTTCCATGTTCTTTATCTCCCACTAAAGGTGTCTGTGAGGCTGTGTTTAAGTTGGGAGCAGTGAGAAGCTGAAGTGAACAGTTTTGTGGCAGCACTTTTTGTTCACTTGTTTCTATTATGAAATTTTCCTTGAAGACCTCTGGATTGGAGCTTTGCAGTATTAGGTGATATATAAGCATGGAGATAGCACTTGCCCTGAAGAACACCTCATCCTCTATGTATTTCTTCCATGTAGGCCACACACATCATTTTATCTTTGCTTCCAAAATTCCCTCTTCTGTGTGAACACTTACTGTTCTCTGGGGCAAATCACAGCTAGCTGCCTTTTATTATACTTTTTTCCCTTTATCCTGCCTGTTCTTCAGCTGTACTTTGTCTTCAACAAAACTAATCTAGTTAATTCTTCATTTTCAAACCAGGCTGTGGTGCATGGTCCACAGCTGCTTAGCAACAGCTCCCCTCTGTGTGCAGGGATAAGGGCAGGCAGGGATGCCAGCCTGGAATTCTGTTCTATCAAGGTGAGAAAAAACAGGAACAAGATAGACTGTTTCCCTCTGGGCTTTAGTGCTGCACATCCTACTGTTACACACTGGCAGAAATGTCAGAGGGGCAGGGTTTGCTTTCATTACCAGAAAGGGCTTTTCAAATAAAAAATCCTGTCTCAGCACATGAAAGGAATCAAATACGCACAACTGGTATGTTCTGGATGCATGTATGGGTGATCTAAACCATTCCTTTATGAAACATTAGGCACAGTTTACAATTACTCAAATCCCAATATTGACAACTTCACATAGGCCTGAAATGTACCAAGGAGGAATGTGGGGAGCTTTATTGCACAGAATTTGGGGGACTAAGTGTTGCAATCTCAAAACAGGAGGTCTGTCACTTTCAAGATAGATATGAGTGATTTATGGTGTAGATCTCTCCCCAGACAGACTTCCAAAAATGCAGACAAAACTGTGGGAAGTAAAAACGCTGTCTTTTACCATCTTCTATAAGTATGTGTATGTGGGAATGTACCTTGTCTCTCTGTTAAAACTCTGTTTGCATCACATCCTTGGGTGAAAATCAAGAAATGCAAATGGTAGGGCTCTGAGGGTACAGCATTAATAACAAATAGTCAATGTTTTAAAAAGATCCAGGTTACCTTAAAAATCTTATTACTTCAAAAACATAAACCTGTAAGATGACTTTAGGATTCAGGTTATCTAGAGATTGGGTCAAAATATTCTTGTAATTGAAGGCCAGGATAGTAAGCACTCCAGTAGGCTTTGTAAAAAATCTCAAGAATAATCAGATTGAGACAGTAGTCTTCATGCCTTCCACATTACCTCAAGTTGCAAAGAATGAATTTGGAACAAGACACAGCCAGAATTTTGTTAAGCCTTACAGGCTGCTGTAGATTAATTTCAGCTGGAGATGCCTGAAGTAGCCCTATGTAGAGAGGAGAAAAGGTTGCTTAAATCCTAACTCAATCCAACTCAGAATGATCAAATGAGGCATGCTGTCTGGTCTATTCCATCTTCACCCAATCCTGCCTTTGCTGTGAGTCAGAACACCCAGTCTAGATACAAAATGGAAGGAATTTCTACAGTTTGTTGTTTTTTTCTCCAAAAGAAAGGCTTAGAATTCTTCTTCTATATGCAAGAAGTGAAGAGCTCACAACAAAGAGTTCAATGCCTTGCCAGCTGTCACAGATACTCCAAGACAGAATACTTTATGACAGCCATTTTTATATTTTTATATTTTCAGATATACAGTATACAGTATACAGTACTTGCTCTCTCCCCATGAGTACTAGCCACATTATTTAGAAGGCGCTAATGTATTTAATAAAGTGATTGTTTATATCAATTTGATATTATGGTATAGATGTATCTGTTGTAACTATTACTAAATTGCTGGATTCATTTTCATTTATTATCAAAGACCAAATGTGGAATTCTGCATATGACAGTATATTGACACTCATTTATGCTAATTAATGAATGACAACTGGAGCTCAACAGTGCTGCTGAAGAAGGCAGAGTTTTACTCAATGTACTCCACAGATATTAGAATCATAGGATGGTTTGGATAGGAAGGCATCTTAAGGATCATCTAGTTCTTATGGGCAGGAACACCTTGCTCTAGACCCAGTTACTCAGAGCCTGGCTCAAAACCTGTCATTGAATTCTTCCAGGGATGGGGCTTCCACAGCTACTCTGGGGAACTCATGCTGTAACTTGTTAATCTGTTTTTCTGATTCTGCTTGCACTTCTTACATCTGGATTTCTCAGTCTCTTCTGATCCGAGCTCCTTTGGAATATTCCCCCACAGGAAGTTCTGTTTATCTCGGTTCTCCAGGTCAGGAAGAAAACTCCAAAGCTCGTTAGGATCTTGTTTCTCGTGTTTATTAGGATGTTATCACAAAACTTGGCAGGTCTCTCCAGACTTTCTGCACAAGTTCAAATCACTACAACCTGGCACATTTTGGCTCTGATGGCACAAAATGGCCTTGAATGGAGCAGCCTTTTTATCTTTATACTTACCTTTATCCAGTTCACAATAGACACATAGATTATTTTTCTTAATGACCCAATGACCCACCACCTGTGTCACTGTGGCATTTTCTATCCAATCACCTACTATTACCCAAAACCCTATAGAAGAAGAAAATGAAGAAGAAAAAACAAGGAAAAGAGACAACACCCTAAATCCTCCATCTTGTCTTCTGTTTTCTAAATTAGTTTATACCCTAAACTAACTTTTTCACTCAGTGACTTAAGAAAAGTCTCTAATCTACACACTCGCACTTTTAGCTTTTCTAACTTCAACAGTTATTTTCATGTATCACCATGAAAACATGCCCATAAATTTCATGTTATATGAAATTCAGTGTTCTCCTGGATCTCAGAGCCAGGCATCAGAGACAAGGCCACACACTCTGTGTCTCAGACTCCAACACATGTCAGTGCCTCAGCCCCCCTCACAATCAAGAATTCCTTCCTATGATGGCATCTAAAGCTACCCTCTGTCACTGTAAAGGCATTGCCCCTTGTCCTATCAGGACCTGCCCTTGTAAGAAGGCTCTTGGCAGCTTTCTTTGGGCCACTCTTCTTGCAGGATGAGGCTGCACTGGCCCTGAGGAATTTCACCAGTATCCTGCTCTCTGCAGCCTTTTCTCTACAAGATTCTTCCCAAAAGAGAATCACTCTGGAAAAGGGCTCCTGCAGGAAGCACGTGTATGCTTGGGTCAGGAGCCAATCCAGTCACAGCCACAGTGGATGAGCAGTGAAGTGCCCAAGCTGCACCACCCTTCCTGCAGAAGATGCAGTGAAATGTAGGTTTAGCACATTCTGTGCTGGCCACATCAGCCAAAGAAATGCCCTCTGGCAGGCTCCATGCCCTTGCTGCGGGAGAGTTCTATTGAAGTTCTGAGCTCAAAATAATGAAGGAGCTTGTGGCACACTCATGCCAGGTTAGCCAGTGACATACAGCAATTGAATGCTGTAGACAGAGGAAGATGCCCCTGCTCTAAGCCACCTGCTGTTGTCCATGCTATTCAGCCATGGGAAATTAAGGACAAAAGAGTTTTTTCTGCATCCTGTGGTGATTATGTGTAGCACTCAAGCAAATGAGCACAAGAAGATTTGTTTTGTGTATGTGCAGCTGGCTCTTTGATTTGCCAGGCCTATACAGCCCTCTCATCTTCCTCAACTCCTCTCTCTCTCTGCCCTCACCTCCTCCCAAATATGGAGCCAAGCCCAGGAATCTTTTCCCCCTGCCTCCCAGGCTGGCCCTGCCTGTGAACAGCCTTGGTGTTGCAGCTGCTCTTGGCCCACTCAGCTTGGCCTCCCATGGCATTCCTGGTGTGCTCTCCTACTGTTCCTGCCAGGTTCCTCTCCCCAGAATGACCCCAGCTCTTCCT
>NC_031770.1:18213753-18214642 GCF_001522545.3 Parus major
TGCTGGGGGCTGAGTGGCTCGTGGCACGCTCCTACCTGGCACGTGTCGATGAGGCCCTGTGGGTAACCAGCACACAAGTTGTGGATATGGATTTTCCCTGCGTACCAGCGGCTGCTGTTGCAGATCTTGAGATTGATGAGCTGAACCGTGGCCTCCTGCAGGTGATCACTTGATGTCTGTGCTGTGAGCAGAGAAAAGAATGAACACCCCACAGCTCTTTCCCAGTTGTCAACCCAAGGCTGACATATGGGGGATCCATTTCCTTAGGGCATGGCTTTCCCTCTGCAGAGGCACTGGGGTGCTGTGTTCCTACTCCGTGCCTTTGGGTAGTAGACCAGGCCCATCTCTGCAGAGGTGAACACACTGCAGCTTGGCTTTGGTCTCTGCTGTGGGGAAGCTCAAACCCTCTCCCCAGTGTGCTGAGCTAGCCCAGAAGTCTCTCTTGGGAACTCACCTCTTGGAGCAGTGGAACCCCAGCCAGCAACCCAGCAGTTCTGCAGCTCTGACACTCTCAGTGTGGCATCAGGCACACAGGCCAGCTGGATGTAGGGGTTGCACTGAACAGGATGGTCCAATTCCAGCAGGGCAATGTCATAGCTATAGTCAGCAGGATTGTAGTACTGGTGTATCACCAACTGCTTAACACGGCGCAGTTGTGCCCCAGGGCCCGGCTGAGTCAACTGGGTGGCCCCAATCACCAGATACACCATGCCGATATCCCTAAAAGGCATGGAGCGAGCACTGAGAGGAAGGAGAGCCATGTGCCACAGCAGCCCAGCAGTTGCCAGACCTCTGCATGGCAAGGCAGAGAGGGAGCAGGGCTCTGGCAGGTGTGAGTGCCCTTGTACACCTGAGGCTGGGGGAATGTCAAGCTGAAAGCTGCTGGGAA
>NC_031770.1:18214742-18216047 GCF_001522545.3 Parus major
GCTACAAATTCAAGGTGCTACAGATAAGTTTGGATTGGCAACACAAGGGGAAGTTGTTCCTAGCTCAGTGGGCCTATGATACCTCAGGCCAGCAGGGCAGAGAGGCTACCGATAATTGGGCCCAAGACTAGGGGAGGATTTAACCATGGACACAGTCTTGCAGGTTATCCATGATTTGAGGTATGCTGATAGAACAAGGGGCAATGGCTTTAGAGTGACAGAGGGTAGCTTTGTAAGCAACTTCTCTGAAGAGCTGCAGTATGCCCTACTGCTATAATCCCTTTGCTCCCAGCCCTAGGAAATTGTCCGACTAGCTCCAGTCCACCAGAGTTTGGAGGGTTTCAGCAGGACAAAGGTAAAGGACAAAGGAGGCTCTTTCTTCCCTGGACACTTTCACTTGGTTTATTCTGGAACTGCTCCAGGGGAAAAAAGACAGAGGAATGAGTCATGGAGATTTTTAAACTCAGGGGAAAAGAGGAGTGGAAGGCAGGTTACAGCCAATGGAGTGAAACCGAAGGAGAGGGGAAAGGGGGAAAGATCCAACACACCACCCAGGGGGGGCACAACTTGGAAACACCACTTAGTGTAACATAAAGTGCAAAATGAAACCCTACAATTTATTTTCCTCCTGCACATGAATATTGTGAAGTTGAATAAAGGGGTACAAAATCCCACTGGATTGGGATTTTATTTGGGGTGAATTTGTAAAGTATGTAGGTGATTTGTAAATTAGATTGTTCAGAAGTTTCTTACCCACCCTGTGGTGATTATGTGCAGCACTCAAGCAAATGAGCAAAACAAGATTCAGTTTGTGTATGTGCATCTGGCTCGTTGATTGCTCCATCTCTCCATTTGCCAGGCTTATACAGTCCCCTCATCTTCCACAACTCCTCCATCTCTCTGCCCTCACCTCCTCCCTAATATGGAGCCATGAGTTGTTTCTATCCTAAATGCTGGTTCGTTGGCGTGAAACTGCCTAATGTTAACATACAAAGTAGATAAACAATTCGTAGTAGTCGAAAATCCTTTAATTAAACTAAGATAGTGTTCTGCCCAAAGAACGTGTACATTCTTTCTAACTTCCTGTGATAAAGGAACTAAAATAGTTTCCACGTGAATGACTAAATCATTTATGTTAGGAAAAAAGTCATCAGGCAAAGTTTCAATAGCAGCAAGAGACTGTTTTCCCCCTGGCTCCAAGGCTGGCCCTGCCTGTGAACAGCCTTGATGTTGCAGCTGCTCTTGGCCCACTCAGCTTGGCCTCCCATGGCATTCCTGGTGTGCTCTCCTACTGTTCCTGCCAGG